>NW_017842060.1:2380632-2418621 GCF_001891065.2 Hippocampus comes
AAACCAATGTAAATCTGAACCCAATGACCTGCGTAGCAGTTGGCCTGCGTGAGTAGTTGCGAGCAGGCATGCAGGTCAGCGAAGGCTCGGATGCCCAAGCAGTTGGACGGGTGCAGCTGAGAGCTCAGGAAGTCGCAGCACGCCTTCTTCACCTCGTTCAGCTGCAGCAGACCCGCGGCTGGCAGCAGGGCCTGACACACACGCACACATACACACACAATGCCAGGCATTTATTGAATGTTGTGAAGACGAAAAGACGATCCAACAATGTGGTAAACCCTGTCGCAGCTTTTTTTGGAAACGTGTTGCAGCCATAACATTCGAAGTGAATGATTATTTGCCACAAACAATTCAATTTGAACATGATATATCTTGTCTTTGTAGTTTATTCAATTCAACGTAGGTTGAACATGACTTCCAAATCATTGCATTCTGTTTATTTAAACCAGGCCAGATTCGATTTTGCACCAAAAAAATAATCTAGAAGTGTATTTGCATTCCTGAATAAAAATGTAAAAAATGTGTTCACCAGTATTCTCAGAATTATTTGTCTTGCTAATAATGGATTCAGCCTCTGCTTCAAAAAATCCATATCAGTCAGGCACTACGGTCGAACACTTGTGCTACCTGCACATTCTCCTCTGTGACTTTTATCTCAGCAGTGTAGATGTAGTCCACCAGGAGTCCCAGAGTCCACCCGTCCATCTCCTTGATCCTCACACGTTTGGCTCGGCTCTCGGCCATCTCCCCTGTTGCACACAAACCGTTTTGTTTCCCCGTCGGAAATTTATTAGGGGAGGTGTGAACGGAATGGGAGGGCACCTGTGAACATGGCGTGGAAGTACGGACTGCCGGCGGCGAGCACCACACGGTGAGCGGAGATCTCCACGTCCTCCGCTACGATGGTGACGTCACACAACAAGCTTTGACTGTCGGCAAAAGGACAGATGCAGTGGATAGAAAAAGTCTTCACACCCCTGATCCAATGCCAGGTTTTGGTGATGGACAAAAAAATGTACATGTTTCCACCATTGTGACCTGTACAACTCACTTGGGAGGAAAATATGATTGATTTATTGAACATCTCAACACAACATGAAAGACGTGCAAAAAAAACCCAAAAAATTTTGCATTGGATGGCAAGCTTATTTGCTTCCTTTCCTCTGTCATCACACCTTTCAGCAAGGTATGATACAAACAAAAGGAGGAGACAAATGTGAAGTGACTTATTATTATATTACCTGCGCAGTTCATTCATGACTTTGAAAGCTTTCCTCATGTGTCGAGGGTTGAGCGTGACCGCACCTTGTCTCTCCACACCATCCTCTTTGTCCAGAGCATGTGGACAAAGTCTTGTGCACCTATCTCACACACGCACACGCACGCACACACACACACACACACACACACACACACACACACACACACACACACGCGCGCGCACACGCATGCGCACACACAATGCAATGCACAACAGGGGTGGTGAGCCACAGTAAGAACATACAAGCTTATTTTTGGCCTTTATAGTTTAAAGCCAGGCCAAACCCTGGGCTGATATGAAAAGAAACGTATTTAGTACATGGACGGTGGGCCACAAATGGAACCCGGGCCATAGTTTGGACACCAGTGCTCTAAGATCAACCCTAACTCTACATGAAGAGCAGGATGTGCTGTGCTCAGATGAAATATGTGGAGATATTGGTAATATTGAAGCAGAAACAGCAGTAGGGATAAAAAGCTGTTTAACAAAAAACAAAACTACACTACAGACACTAATTAAAAGGCTGTGGAAGCACCCGTGTCATTGTGTTGCCTTCAATTATGGCACACCCACGCAAACACCAAAAAGAAAGGGAATATATATAGAAACTATCACGGCAATAACATGCTCATGCAGGTTTTCAACCAACATCACCACCCCGCTACCCCGCCATACACCGCCTGTTTCAATGCGGCACCATCCGTCACATTACCAAACGTCAACACGCACACGTTCTTATTTCTTCATTCAATTCCATTTCTACTCACGGTGGATGCGTGTCCATGATTCCGCTTGTATTCAACGGCAGCACACTTGACCCAGCGGCATGCACCATTCCATATCCGCGCGGTGTTTTCGTCCTCCTAATCGGTCGCGGCGGGTGTGGTGGCGGAGGAGGGGGTTTGCTACACCGGAGCCCGACCGCGGTGACTCTCCGTGCGGACGCGGGTACCGAGGCGAGCCGGCGAGCCTGGGAAGAAGAGGACCGAGCTAGCCGGTAGTCACTTGATGAGGTAACTACTTAGGACAAAGGGAAGTGACAGGAAGGCTAAAGGGAAAGTTTTGTTTTTTTTTTTTTATGTTCTCCCCGTGTGACCCTCTTCGTTACTGGGTGTTGTGAGAGACGAGACGGGCGAAGCTAAATGTTTTTTTTTTTTTTTATCTCCATTCTCCTTGCTGCTTGAGACGCACAAACAAGGAGACGTGAAAGAGGTCCTCGATGCCAACAACGAGTTACTAATAGAAACTACAGCGCCACTCAGAGGTAGGTGACTGATGTGATCGGGGGAATTATAGCGAGAAGCTATTTGTCCTTTGCCGGCCACCGTATTTTGACTTGGTGCACCTCTAATGTAATTATCCGATAAACTCAATGTGAACGATACGGATGCGTTTTGCATTCACTTGAGAACAAAACACAACTCCTGTTGGTCTGAGTAATTATTTTGAGGGCTTTGTGTATATGTTTGATTTATATTTCGGTGTTTTTGGGACTGCTTTGGGGAATAGTTTTCCTGTCGTTCTCTCTCTCTCTCTCTCTCTCTCTCTCTCTCTCTCTCTCTCTCTCTCTCTCTCTCTCTCTCTCTCTCTCTCTCTTTCTCTTATATATAAATTTTATTTATGTATACTGTATATATATATATATCACAATGAAAGATTAAATTATTAATATGTATTGTATTATGAAAAATAAAATATTGAAAGCTAGGCATTTGACAATGCTCACACATCAACGACCGTAGCCGATAAAGGTACTCAGGCTCAGTTTCATGTGAAGATTAGCTCACCGAAGCCTGTTTTTTTTGTCCTCTCGTCCATCTGTGAGGAGTGCAAACTGAGACAGACGATAGCTGTGAAGACGGCCAGTACAAGTCTGTCATGGTGTGAAGTCACCCAATGCGTCTGAGGTGGCATGATGTCAGAAAGATTTTTTGAAAACACCAAGACGCCATCAGTGACATGAGCTCAGTGAACACGTTAGGAGTGAGGCTCACTCGAGAGTCGTTAATACATCCATATATGAATATATTGTATTATAAGCAAAGAAATGTGGATAATTAAATTCAGTAAAAATACTCTTAAAAATGACATTTTGCATTCCCTAAGAGCATCTTTGAGAGACGGTGACTCCACAAGGGGCGCAAATTCCACAAACAAATGCCAATTATGACATTTCACAATTCACAATCATTACATAATGAAATAAAGAAAAAAATCCCTTTATGATTTGGGGGCCGCGCATGTTCCACATTGACAGAAACTGCCACGAGTGTACAAAAATAAAGTCGAAGCAAAGATGTTTGATTGTAAATGCAAAGAAATACATACACAAACTAATAAAGAAAATAGTAGTCACTCAGTTGAATGAAGGCAATGACAATTTTAATTGTTTTATTATTGAACAAAGTTGCAATATTATGAAGGGAGAAAAAAATGTGAAATTTACAAGAACGTTGCAATATAAAAGGAATAAGTTGTAAGATCATAAAGCTACAATATGACGGAGGAAAGAAGCTATTTTGCCAGAGGAAAAAAAATGATGTAATTTTAGAAGAATAAGGTTGCAATATTGCTTACAATTTTATTTCTCTTCTAGTATTACAACCTTCATCTTCAGTCTCGAAAATGTCCATATTTTTTCTCCTCACTGAAAACAGTATTCCACTGAGTGGTCAAAACTGTTTTACTCCAATCCTGTAGGTGGCGATGTTGCATATGACCACGATTATCAGGATCTAACTGTCTTCAACTGTATGTTTTTTTTTTTTGTTTTTTTTTAAGAATCCTGAAACTGTTCTTCCTCAAATGACCAACCACCAGCGATCACACTGTATGATTTGTCCTTGGCAGAGGGAATAACCTGTACAGCGACTCTCCAGTTCTGTCTACTCCATCAAGCCTGTGGCTTGATTTGACTTGTGCGAATCGTCCACAGGGGGATTCCATTAGTTGGGTTTTAAAGGAGCGGGAGGCAAGCTGGCCGACGCCTGCTCCAGGAAGGCCAGGGGTCCGGGTGGCGGCAGGTCACTGGGCTTGCGGTGCTGCACGCTGACGTCCTCCAGCACTTGTTGCCAGTGGTGCAGTTTGGACAAATGCTTCTGTACCAGCATCTCCTTCCTCTGGAGCTCATTGCGCAACTCGGATACATCCTGCCCAGCACGAGAATGGGGATGGTTTATGTCTGACAGCCAATAATCAACTTATCAATGTTTTTTTTTTTTTTTTTTAAGATTGCGCCTCCTGAGTGGCTGCCTCTCCAACAGTGCATATCACTGTTTTAGTTTCTTTTCGTCCTTGCGTGGTTTTGTACCCCAAACCTAGGGGGGGGGGGTGATGGGCAGCTTCATTTCTGCTCATCTCCTTTTTTTTCTTTTATCTTTTTATGTATCCTGTGAACGGGGATCCCGATAGCACACGCGACCCCATTGTTTACAGTAGGGACCAGCTGTTAGCATGGCGGGCTAACAGCGGGCTACTGGCCGGTGACAAACCAGACATCCCACGCGAGTTGAAGAGGAGGAGACGGGGATGTCGGGCCGGGGGAGGCGCGCCACAGATGGAGGAGAAGATACAGACGTCCTCCCGTCCGTCATCATGGGGAATGTAAGATCGCTCCCGAACAAGATGGACGAGCTGGCGACGCTATCGCAACATCAAAGGGAGTACCGCGAGGCTAGCCTACTGCTACTCACGGAGTCGTGGCTAACAGCGATCACTCCGGACACACATGCCGAGTTGGAAGGCTTCCAACTCATATGTGCGGACAGGAATGAAGGGAGTGGAAAGAGAAAAGGAGGAGGACTGGCTGTTTTTGTGAACGAAAAACGGTGCAATCCGAGTCATATCACGATCAAAGAGAAACTCTGCAGCCGGGACATTGAGCTTGTAGCGACGCCACTCGAGAGACGCGCGGCTCAGCAGTCGATAGTCCGCGGCTCTCCGCTGTGCGTGCATCAGCGCGGACGTGTACGCACTTACGTCTTTTGGCTTCAACCAATCAGTGCTGACGCAACGGACGTTACACATCAAAGAGCTTTGATCTACGACAACAGCTAAGCTAGCCTAGCCACGACAACAGCTAAGTTAGTTGAGATGAAACGACGCTCGAGGTCTCCAGTCACCTGTATGTTTCTCTTCTTTTCTTTCTATATATTTTTTTCTACAATCAATAGCTGTCCTATCCACGTCTTTTTTTCATCCCACCGGGGTTTCGGCAGTGTGGTTGTAAAGAGACCCAAAAATCTCTTTAAGCTGCTAGCCATTAGCCTCAGGCCCCATTATCTCCCGAGGGAATTCTCACACGTCATAGCTGTGACAGTGTACGTCCCCCCGTCGGCTAATGGTGATGCAGCGTGTGATGCCCTGATGTCTGTCGTGAACAGGCTGCAAACACAGAGCCCCAATGCCCTGCTGATCATCTCTGAGGACGTCAACCATGTCTCTCTGTAGTCCTCCCCCCCAACCTTCACCCAGACTGTAACACCAGAGACAATAAAATTTTGGACTTGTTTTATGCCAACACGAAGGAGGCATATACACCCCACCCCCTGCCCCCTCTTGGAAGAGTGGACCACAACTTGGTATTTCTCCAGCCTGTGTACAAACCCTTGCTGTACAGGCAGCCAGTTGTGACCCGTATGGTCAGAAAATGGTCCACGGAGGCTGAAGAGGCTCTGCGGGAATCCTTCGACTCAACCAGGTGGGAACTCTTCAGCGAGGTTCATGGGGAGGACATTGATTCACTCACCGACGTCATCACGGACTACATAAACTTTTGTGAGGAGAACACCGTATCCACCAGGACCGTGCGGTGTTTTTCCAACAACAAACCATGGATTAATCCCAACATAAAGGCCCTCCTGAATGAGAAGAAGAGGGCTTTTATGTCGAGAAACAGAGGAGCTGAAGGCCGTGCAGATCCAGCTGAGGAGAAGGATCAGAGAGGGGAAGAGGGCCTACAGCAGGGGTCGGGAACCTATGGCTCGCGAGCCATATATGGCTCTTTTGATGATTGCATCTTGCTCGCAGATAAAAAATATATTCTCGTTTGTTTATTAATGCATCCATCGATCGATTTTTCACTGCTCGTTTCCTCGTTCGGGCTGTAGTTGGCTCCAGGAGCCATTTTGATTGAATGATACTGGCCGATGTTGCCGTTGCTGTGGAAACAGGTATACGCCCACTTTTGAATCAACCCGCTCGGCCATTAGCTCAAAGCTAATCCTAAGCAAATAAGATGGCGAAAAGAAAAAAAGATGACGAGTTTGGTAGACTTCGGGACAAATGGACCGAAGGATTCGCCTTTGTGGAGAGAACGGGTTCTGCGGTGTGTCTGATTTGCAATGACAAAATGCCATCGATGAAACGGTCGAATGCAGCGCAGCACTTTGACACGCCCCATGCTACGTTCGCATCAAAATACTGTGCGCGAGATAGCGGAAAGGAAGCGTGCATGCTACTGAGCAGGGTGCAAGCTAGCCAGCAGTAAGTTCGCGTATGGACCCGGCAAGATGACTTTTCATTCCGACTGTTTTGCTGGATTTTTAGCAATCGTGAGGAATGGAAAACCATTCACATTCATGGTGACAAAATTATTTTAAAGGATACATTCAGAGGCTTATTATACTGCCATTTTGTTGAAATCACTTTAAAATACAGTTTTAAAAAAAAACTCAGTCAAAAAGCTTCCCGACCCCTGAAAATGGAGGACCAGCTACAGGCCAGTAATGTCACTGGTGTCTGGAGGAGCCTGAAAACCATCTCAGGTCACAAAAGCCCAAAGACATTGACTGGGAAGGACAAGGACTGGGCAGATGAACTCAACCGTTTTTTTCAACCAGTTCGACCAGACGTCTGTCCCTCCCCCCAACCACAAGCTGCACCCACTCTCACTGAGGACTTCCTCTCCTCCCCCTCCTCTTTCGACCAGCTCACAACAACCCTGCCTGTCTCCTAGTTCCTGCCTCTACGTCACGACAGAACAGGTGATGAACCAACTGAGAAAGATGAATGTGAGGAAGGCAGCAGGTCCGGACAAGATCAGTTCCCGGCTCCTCAGGACCTGCTCCGACCAGCTGTGTGACATTGTCCAGCACATGTTCAACCTGAGCCTGAAGCTGGGCAGAGTTCCATAGCTGTGGAAAACTTCGTGCCTGGTCCCAGTGCCCAAGACCCCCCACCCTAAGGAGCTGAACAGCTACAGACCGGTGGCGCTGACGTCTCACCTGATGAAGACGCTGGAGAGACTCGTCCTCGCCTACGTGGTCAGGACGGTGGCGGGGCCACTTACAAAAGTGGCACTAAACACGCTGAAGATGAAGTTTATTCAATTTAAACACTATTTGAAACTTTAACAGAAAAAAATCCCAAGATTGTTCACTATTCTTTCAAGTGAAAATGTGCGCAATTTTGCTTGTGCATTCCTGGTGAGCACCAACATGTAACTTCAAATTTGCTGCTCAAAATCAAAACTTCTACCGCTTATCCGGGGCCAGGTCACGGGGGCAGCAGCTTTAGCAGGGAAACCCAGACTTCCCTCTCCCTAGCCACTTCTTCCAGCTCTCCCCCGGGGATCCCGAGGCGTTCCCAGGCCAGCTGGGGAACATAGTCTCTCCAGCGTGTCCTGGGTCATCCTCGGGGTCTCCTCCCGGAGGAGGATGCCCGGAACACCCCACCAGGGAGGCGTTCGGGAGGCATCCGAATCAGATGCCCAAGCCACCTCATCTGGCTCCTCTCGATGTGGAGAAGCGGCTCGACTCTGAGCCCCTCCCGGATGACCGAGCTTCTCACCTTATTTCTAAGGGAGAGCCCGGACACCCTGCGGAGAAAACTCATTTCGGCCGCTTGTATCCGGGATCTCGTTCTTTCGGTCACAACCCATAGCTCGTGAACATTGGTGACGATCGGAACATAGATCAACCGGTAAATCCATAGCTTCGCCTTTTGGCTCAACTCCTTCTTCATCACGTCAGACTGATACAAAGTCCACATCACAGCAGATTCACCTGTCAATCTCCCTCTCCCTCCTGCCCTCACTCGTGAACAAGACCCCAAAATACTTAAACTCCTCTACTTGGGGCAAGGAGAGGAGTTTGTAATTGTTCTTGTGATTTCTGTTATATTATTCAGCCTTTTTGGCCAGCTAAAATGTTTCTTGTTAAAATTGGATCACATTGTTCATTAGTTTTTACTTGTAAATGTGTCCATACTGTACAGTGATCCCCTGTTAATCGCAGGAGATCTGTTCAAAACCCATCCACCATCGGTCAGATGGTGTAGATCAGGGGTGTCAAGTTCATTTTTGTCGCGGGCCACATTGTAGTTACGGTTTCCCTTGGAGGACCGTTATGAATTTGGGGAAACCATATACATGCTTAATCCCCTCCCCATATTACATACACAGCGCACAACAAATTGATGATTTACCGTATTTTCACGACTATAAGGCGCCATTAAAAGTCTTAAATTTTCTCCAAAATGGACAGGACGCCTTATAATGCGGAGCGTCTAGTGTATGCGCCGAGTTCCAAAGCCTGACTGAGAGCACTTCTGGCCGACACGCTGTTTATATAGAGAAAAGGTGGACGTGAGTGACGACAGGCATGCGGAAGTCCCGATCCGTATAGAATGACATCGTCACACACTGTACACAGAGCTTTACCGGCGACATCGAGCTTTTTCACGAAATCCAACACAAGCAAAGACAAAGGTTCCTCTTTACTGGTTCCTGCCGGGGACACCGTCAGCCTTCTATCCAACCAGTCCCATCGAAACGTGTTTTTCAGATCCGCATATATCTGACGCATTTTAGCTTCGTCACGAGGCTCAATAACATTCGGCATTCGCGAGAAAGGGGTTTAGGAAGGCAAACATGGATTGGTTGTGAGTCTGCATTTGCCGATATAGCGACCAATCACAACAAGTAAGACATTGGTTTTAGCCCATATAGGAAGCAACAACAAACTAACGCTACGCGATAAAAAATGGGATTCAAAATGGATGCTTGCAAACCTTACGAGCCCCGAATCTGCTGAAGACAAGTCCGGACCCCCCCCCCACCCCCAAGGATTTTTCTACAGATTTGGAACAATATAAAATAGGTCAATTTTGACTGGAAAAAAAGCGGAATTCCGCCAAAAAGCGGAAAAATCTCATCCCTGCTCTATTTATATTGCACTTATATTGAACTGGGTACAGCTCACATTTATTTTTGTGCTTGCAAACACTTTGTTTTTCTTCTTTCTACCCCCCAAAATTGCTGCTGTAGACTGTAAATTTCCCCAGTGTGGGACAAATAAAGGATATCTTATCTTATGAAAATAGAAAAATGCTGGTATCATTTGTGAATATATGTGGTCACCAAACTCACATTGTAGTATCTGTGATTCTGAGTGTGTGTGGCTTTAAATGGCAAGGCCTGGCTTGGTGAGTGATGTGGGCGTCAGGTACTCAAAGGAGTGTGATTGTTGGCTCAGCTTAGCGGCTGGCTGTTAAGCTCCTTGCCGTTAGCCAGTTTGCATTTTGAACGACTCGATGTCAGTTGAGTGCCATAGAAGCACCGGTATGAATCTGCTTATTGCTAGGACTTCGATTAATTGATCATCCGATTATGGCCAAAATAATCGGCAAAATGGTCGGTTTGCCTATTAAAGCCATCTCACCATTTACAACTTTATCCTTTCTAAAATATATACAATGAAATTTGTTGAGAAGATCGTTTTATGGAACAAAGCAAATCTCAATTTAAGGAATAGACCTGCATGTCACTATTTTACACAAAGGATACACGATAGTGATCGGACCGACATGGGGAAAAAAAATGAGGTTCACGTTCCGGGAACAAGAGCCACTTGAAATCCACTAACATTGGTTTGGTTACTGGTACTTTTCGGCATGACTATTGGCAGTAATATGGCGCGGCATGGGTGTGGCTTGCGAAGCACTGTAACAGTGAGCCAAATGTTACTTATTATTGGAAAAGATGAGGTTGGATGAATTAAATATGAATTATAATCTAGTACCTCTTTGACCACCTGTTCTGGTTTCTGCACAGACAGCTGAAGCCTCTTCTGCAAAAAGAAGCATTCCGTCTGCCGAGCCACGTCCAAGAACTTTTGTATGCACTGGTCCACGCCTGGAACAATCAGAAGCGAACAGTTTAAAGTTAATTTTCCATGTCATTCATCAAGACGTTAGGTTAATTTTACAAATAAAAAAAATGTGCGTTCACCGACCGGTTCGGATTTCCTCTTGGTCTGTTCCGTTCACGTAGTCTTGGCTTACCAATGATGCAAAACATGCCTGAAGAATAAATGTAATTATTATTAATAACGTTATTTAATTTTGCAGTCAACAAAACTTATTTAACCCTCGTGCCATGCAGGTACACACACATCATGTATACCTGGCATGCATTGTGTTGCAAAAAAAAAAAAATGCATGCCATGCATGGGTTTTAATCACTGTAACGTTGCAAAAATGCTAAAACCAGTTAGCAATCCAAGCTATTTTTGTAAGCGTTTTACCTCAAACGAGGCTTCCAGTTCGTCTACCAGCGTGTTGCTTCCCTGGCTCCGGTTCCCCGCAAGGGGGAAACCGGGCTGGCCCGGGCCACCTACGCCGGGAATAGGATGCGCGGTTGGCGCCTGCTGTCCGGGAAACATACCGCTCATGGACGACGCCATTGCCAAGCCAGTGCCGATGAGTTCCGGATTCGGCATGCGCATGCGCAAATACGCCTCTGTGGCCGCCATCTTGGTGGGGGCGATGTTCCTTCAGAGGAAATCCATGTAGATTGAAAATAAACCATAATTTGCAAATTTCGCAATCAAGTTTCAGGAAGATTAGTCTTGGAAACCCTGTTGAAATTTTGGGCAATGAGACAAAATTGACGTCAGAATCAGCAGCAGTTTTTATTGGCTAAAATAGCACATTTGAGTAAGCCTGGTGTGTTGAAAATTGAGCAGTAAGAAACGCAACTGTGTTAGGCTGTCAGCAGCAAAGTGTGCAGTCATTTTCACCAAGTAAACTCATTTTAAAAAGTAGTTCAACGGTTCTGGCTTGACTATATTGGACACTAGCTTAACGGCTAGCTGCTTTCCATTAGCCGTTGGTAAGAGGTTGTAATGGCTGTTCACACCAAAGAAAGTAGTACCCTAAGAAGAAAAAAACTCAAGCATTTCTTTCTTTCTTTTTTTTTATTTTTTAATCAAGTTTGTGAAATAACTCAAGAACTCATTTCACCCCTACTAAAGACACCCGCATTTGTAAAGTTGCTCATTTATTGTGCGCCAACGCAGCCGCAAACTCCACCAGGGTACGTGTGGGCCTTCCTGACATGCCCTTCTTCAAGTATGGAATTTCATCCTTGTTGCTCATCACTCCTGCGATGTCCAGATGAGCCCAGTGTGGCGAAGTGACAAATTCCCTCAAGAACGCCGCCGCCGTGCATGCGCCGCCCGACCTACCAGGAGCCAAATCGGAGATTGTTTGAGAATGTCAGACTTCCTGCTTTTCTGTTTCTGATACGTACCTGCTGTACTTGCCGATGTTGTTGAGGTCGGCCAGCTGGCTGTCTGTCACCTGTCTGGTGTAATGCTGGAACAAAGGCATTCGCCACACTCGGTCGCCTGTCACGATACTGGCCTACGTTGAGAAAACATGCTTTTTGTCAGCATCAGAGTTTAGAGATATGCATCCGCGTGTGTGTTTGTGTGAGACCTTATGCAGCTGCTCCCACAGCCAATCAGAGTTGGTGAACACTCCAGTCGCCGCCGAGCCTAGCGCGACGTCCATGGCCCCTTAGCAAACACACGAACGCAATCGTTACTGTATATGCATACTTTGAAAACAGGCATACCTGTTTCATTTTGAGCATGGGTAATTGAGATTTTTTTTTTTTTGTGCATCCTGTTATGATAGATATGTCCACCCAATCTGGTGTTTGTTATCGACGTTGATGGGAGTTGGGAACCCTAAAATCTTACCTGTTAGCGTAGCGACGTTGACGACAGCTTTGGGGTTGAAGGTATGTGCGTAACAGAGCGCGTCGGCGAGGATAAGGCGGCCTTCTGCATCAGTGTTGTCCACCTGTGCGTACAGAGAAGCATGCAAGCCTTTCACGGTGAACAAGGACAATCCATTTTCTAGACCTTTCAATGACATCGTCCACCGACCTGGATGGTTTTCCCGTTCTTTGCCGTGACGACGTCACCCGGTTTGGTCGCCTTGCCGCTGGGCATGTTCTCGCACAGTGGAGCCAGACCTGGTGGAGTCCAAAAAGGCAGTATACTACTAAAGGGGAATTATTACTGAAACATTACGATTTGTAAATTGTCCCTGGCCAACTATAAAGTGTCAAATTAAATAACCAGTGATAATCTTTTGAAATTTTCTGAAAATGTGTGTGTGACCAAGCACTTTTCAACTTTAAGCAAAGCCGCAGTGCTAGATTTGTTAGATCTGCATGCGTGACAAATGCATCCTGGTAAAGTGCTGCCTCCACAAGTGAAGATACGATACAATCAAAACTTTATGGGTACTTGGTTTATCGGGGGCAGTGTGTGTTACAGTTAAGTTTTGCGTAAGCAGCATTCATTTTTACCACAAAAGAAAATGTTTTTTTTTTTTAATAGAATATATTAGAGGTGCGACGATTAGTCAACAACTAATTGATCATCAAATTCTTCAGTCATTATTTTGATAATGATTAATTGTTTTGAGATCTTGTTTAATTTAAAATTGTCCAAATCCTCAGAATTTCAGTTTCCCAAACAGAAATATTCTCGGATTTCTGGCAGACTGATTATTTTAGTTTTTTCAAAATAAGAAAAGCATCTCCTTTTACTTTGAAAAACATTTATCAACATTTTTGCTGATTTTATGATGATCAAATCACTGGCTGCTTTTTGTGTACTGTCAATTTCAAACGATGTCCTATTTCTGAAAAAAGGGATGAAATTAAAACATATTTAAAACAAAACATTCTCATATAGCCACAAAGTTGGCAAGACTGAGAATCTCTGGCCATTATAGTAACCGAAAACCTCCTCCAAAAAATGCATGAAAAATGTGATGAAATTTTTGATCCTTATTGTATATTTATGAAGACACCTGAAGATTCAATTTTGAAATTGTTGAATAAGTTTCCTTTCATCCAACACGCCTAACAGAGCGAGGGAGGCTCACCGATGATGTTGACGGGCAGCTTGAGGGCAGCTGCCGTGACGACCGTGGAGCACACGGTGGCGGCTCCGCCCATATCGGCTCGCATCATATCCATGGAAGCCGAAGGCTTCAGAGAAATGCCGCCACTAGGAAGAGAGAGGAGGTAAATAATCTGCAAGCGCACGGGTCATCAGGGTGCGTTTGTGGCGGGTTACCTGTCGAAGGTGATGCCCTTGCCGACCAGAAGCAGCGGGGCCTGAGCGCTGTCGGGTGAGCCGTTGTAATGCAGCTCCAGGAAGACAGGGGGCTCCTCCGAGCCTTTGGATACACTGAGAAACGCGCCCATCCCTTGCTCCTCGATCCACGCCTGGGATCTGCGAGTCGGGTTTATATTATATCATCCACAGTACAACGCTACCATTGACACTTCAGTTGGAACGCTAGCCCTTAAAAGTAAAAGCTAAAACCTACCACTGTATATTGATTTGTTGGATGCAGAACAGTGGTTTAGTTTTGAATGCATATTAATTGAATTCACCTGGTTTAACAAGAGCAGAGTGCCTGACATAAAGCCTCAATCCAGCCTGTTTGAGATGTCTCCCTGCTCCGACACAATCAGGTGTGTTGGAGAAAGGAGAAATAAAATAGGCTTGAGAGGGGCTCTCAGGGACCTGAGTCGGGCACCACGGGAATAGAGCGCCTGTCACGCAACAAGTGAAAATATCGTGTTTTATCGCCATCTAGAGGTATATAAAGGCAGTTCTGAATATTTTGCATGGCCATCAATTGAATTGAATTGAATTGAATACAACTTTATTGTCAAATGTGCATACAGCACAGATGAAATGGCTTATGTTTTCAGTTTTCTTGGTATGTGTCCTGCAATTTCCGTATAAAATCACCTTTGCATACGACTACTACTAATGAGTAATACAATACAATAAATACTATACCTCTTATGGACTAATACCCGGTCGCCATATTGCGCCAGCCGCTCTTCAATGGTCTTGGCGAAAGCGGTGGGAGTGATGTGATTGGCTGGGGCCTCCATGAGGAGGCGGGCTAGGTTTTGCCCTTCGGCGTACAGCACTCCTTTCTCCCACGCTGTCAGTTCGGCACTAAACGCAACCATACACACGCACAAACACACACACACACACACACACACACACACACACACACACACACACACACACACACACACACACACACACAGTGTGTGCACCACCACATTTGTAACGCAGTCTACTGACAGTCATCTTAGCACAGCGCGCTAATATCATGAGGATCGACATGGTAATGCTCTCCGTCTGGCTGTCTCTCTGTCTACGTACATGTCTGACACTCATTTTAAGTGCACCGTGCGGCAAACAGGATTTGGGGACAAAGAAATATAATACAAAGACGATATAGACTTACAGCGAATATGCCTTCCAAATGTGCTTACTTCAAAGCTGTTTATTGCCACTTCCAGTTGACGTTTCCTGTCAAACAAAGAGAACAACACGTTTGGCCAAACTGCAAACATTGCCTTTATGAAAATACACTGGCTTAATGCTAACACACACACACACAGACACACACACACACACCCCCCCACACCCACACACACACACACACACACACACACACACACACTGTGTGTACAATCCCAACCACTATTGTTGCAAAGTAACTTAACCTGAAGAGAGGCCTGTTAGCCTCTGCAGTTAAGATGCGCTACTACATGAGCATGCTGGACTACTGAATTAACGACACTCCTGGTCATACCTGGCATGAGGCTGCACTGTCACTTTGGGCTTTTTCTTGGATTTCAGCTGGTCATACTGAAACAGGCCCAGTAAGGCGCCCTCTGCTGCCGCCTGAGGGTCGCCGCAGCCGTCCACCTCCACATGGTTCACGTCCAGGTCCTGGAGAACCCTGCAGCCCGCTGACACAGCCGCGCGGATGTTCTCCTTGGCGCAGTCCCAGTTCTCTGCCCCGCACACGCCCGCCGTGACTTCATCCAGACCGACTACGGCGACACACGGGAAGTCCTGGATGACAAACAGTCAACTAGTGACAAAACGTGCTGTTATAATTCCGTTTTTCTTCTACAGATGTGAAATTCCCCACCTTGTGGACTCCATAGAATACTCTGCTTTTGCCCTTCTTAAGAGACGGTCCAGAACTGCAAAGACATATTGTGTGATTGTAGTATTTGCACATCGAAGTAAGAAGCCCAAATATGGAATATGGAAGCTTTGATGGCGCAAAAACCGAGGATGACTAATTACAGCCAAGTATGCACAGATACCAAAAACTAACACTTGATGCCATTACAGTACTTCTTGTAATTGTGCTGAAAATGTGTTTGTGACTGCCCCCAAGCAGTGTTCATCATTTATTTTGCAGATCATAATTTGCAGGCACCTAAATGTTTGGTCATCCGTGTTCTTTAAGTATCAGCGCAGAGTATCGGAGCATTTTATGAATACGTACCGATTACCATACTGTGTAGTATCAGCACTGAAACCAATACTGGTATTGGTGCATCCCTAGTATTAAATGAAAGTAAAAAGTGTAACGACTGCTTTTCATTTTGTAGGACAATTCTACAGATTTGTCAATTCTTTTGCTTTTGTGATGTGTTTCATTGTAAAGCGCTGTATCACACACTTTTGATATCAAAAGCAAAAGTAAGATATGATTAAAGGACGAAAAGATGATTAATTGACTGAATATTTTTTTAAATGTTGGTATCGAGAAACTGACATTTTCAGTAATTCGGACAGCTTTCCAGACACTTTGCGGTCAAAACCTTCAGCTGCCTCCGTCAAATGAAGGCTGCCTTCCTTTTCCTTCTTCTCGAACACTCCCAGCACCAAACCCTGCGAAGGGCAAAAAAACAATGAAATATTTTAATTCATTAAAAGCTGACATTTCCGGAAAGAGGAGACACGGTCGGAAAAAAAATTAGGAGTGTCTAAAATGCTGAATTATGTCCGGACTACTGCTGTCACTCACTTTTCTTTCCATCTGGAGACTTTTGGAGACGCAAAATGTCCGACAGGAGTTGGTCCACGTGAGGGGCAGCAATACAGCTCTCCTCATAAGGAACATATTCGATATCTCGAGATCATGTGGGGTGGGGGGGGCAAAGTACAAAATTCTAACAGTACGCAGAGTCAAAGGTCGCACGCACGAGCTGTAAAGATACCAACATTGAGGAAGGCGCTATTTGTCGACGTCATCAACTAGCGACTGACAACCAACAAAAGTGATAAAAAAAAATAAAGCCCACGCAAAAACAAATAACCAACATTTAATTTAAATATGCTGTGAAATAGGTGCTTCTATGAATTCATTTAAACATAAACGACATTCTCAATGAAAACACGAGATTCATTTAAATGACACTGTTAATTTCAACTTGATACTTACGAGTAAGACTTTATTTTGGGGCTTTTAAATTTTCATTTAAATATTCTCCCAAGACCACTATCCCAAACAACTCATACACGTAACTCTATGGAGATACAATTTGTGTTATATCGATATTTATGAGCAATTCACTGTGGTGACACCTGAAAGGAGAAACAGTGTCACAACATTTATATAACAACAACGATCATAATAACAATTATTATTATTATTATTTACCAAGTTGTATACCAATTAATTCAAACGTTAAACATAAATCCATTCATTTTCTATAAATCAAGCAGATTAGGGTCACAGGTGAGCTGGAGCCAATCTGACTTTGGAAGAACATGCAAAACAGAGTTGTATTAACACTTACTTTATTTTAATTTAACCAGCAGTACAAGTGCTTACCCCAAACCTCAGAAATTCAAGGTAGAGGTGGTAAGCACTTGTACTGCTGGTTAAATTAAAATAAAGTAAGTGTTAATACAACTCTGTTTTCCATGATTTGAACAGCTGCTTCGGTTACAAAATATACTTCCTTGGCCATTTAAATTGGCAAACCATGAAGAATGTAACAAGAATAAGAAAAATCAACGGACACATTTATTTTATCTGATACACAGAGGCCTTTAGGGATGAATAGCCTCAGTAAATAATAGATATTTGAGCACATACAAAACAAATGTCCTTTACAACATCAGTACATGAACAACATGCAAAATAAAAAGAGCTTTTTAAAATTTTCTATGGTATCTCGTGTAATTTTGTGACCATGAACAGGAATATTGGCCATTATGTTCATGCTGTCTTGTTCAGATGATGAATGCAGGAAATTTATAAATAAAATGTATTATAATTATTATTATTTGATCCAATTCTCGTGTAACATTGTGTCTACTTGGCAAGTTTCTCGAAAGCAAACAGTCATTGGCACCATCTTTACTGTAACTGTCAGTAGAGTAGATCCAGTGAGGAGATGGTGGGCTGCTCAGGTATTTTGACCTCCGCTTTAGGCAGCTTGATACGACTCATGGCGACCACTCCACACACGGCCAGGTGAGTGGTTGCACTGGCAATGCTCAGCCAGAAGGACCAGTCAAGCTTGTCATCCAGGACGACCAAAGCGAAGAGATTCTCCCTGTAGTTGACCACGCGCTCGGTGAGGCTGTGGTGCCTCACAGCTGCCAGGAAGCAGACAGCAGCCAGGGTGACCAACACAGCTGGAGGCACAACAGGGGGAAGTGTTTTGGGGTTCAGTAGGGCTGGCCATTTATGACAAAGATTGTAACTTGTCTTTTTTTTTTTCCCCTCAGTATTTCGATTGAGAATTAATATGCAATTATTTTTTCAAGGTCCTCTATTTTTTTAACAATCACAGGCAATACGCATAATTAATGACCCCTGAAATGGTTTCTAATTGCCTCGAGATTCTCGAAGATGGCAGTAAAATATGACTTATGAAGGTCCTCAAGTCACTTCAACATAGTTTCTATTCACCAAGATTTCCCAAAACAATATTTTCAGTAGACAGGGCTTTTGCCTGAGCACTAAAACAGTAAATAGGGGAGTAAGTACTGTATAGATATATCCCCGCCAAAAATCTGCGTGTAAGTAAATTTGAGAGTAGCAAATCACCAATATACAGAGAATGGACAGGCAGATGTTTGCATTTTGTGTTTGAATAGAAGGATCAATGTTAACATGACGTATTTATGTGACTAGATAACGGATTCTTTATGTGCATATGTGAATGGATGGACAGATATGTGCTCCACAAATTCTACCTGGCAACAAGGGATCATGAAAAACAGCTGTCACACCACGAGGGAAAACAACGTCAGGATCCATACCGGCGATGCCATTCCACAGGTAGAGTCCCTTGTGACCCTTGATGCTCTGGTAGGGGACCTTGCGTGCATTGTAAATGCTGAAGGACAGACTGACCAGTGCAAAGAATACGGCCGCCAGCAGGAAGAGGATCACCATCACGTGAAGTCCGCCGTTCAGTGTGCGCACCAGCTTTGGGAAGACTACAGTACACACACATTGGGTTATGATTTCATTTTAAAAAAGCCTACTAGAACAATTAAGTTTATGTCATGTTAATAAGAGGCAATTGAAATGGTGGCAGGTGTCAGCTGAATGCCATGAGTTTGAATGTTAATTTCGGACCACAGCCACATCCCCATTTGTAAGAGGATTTATATACTTGTGCATCCACGTTATCCTAATTGTTTATTTTTACATCCACTCTCAAAAAGACTTGAATTTTTTTATAATTGAGCTGTACACTGATAGGTCAAATTAATGTTGGAAAAAGCTTTTCGAATATTTTGCGTGGGTCTCTTTTTTTTTTTTTTTTTTTTTTAGCCGAGAGAGTCATGTAAAAAAATTTTTAATTTTTTTGGGGGGGGTTTTTTTTTTTTTTTTTTTTTTTTTTTGGTATCACAAAACCTGGCTTTTGTACTGAGGTGTGCAGACTTTTTATGTCCAAACAACAACTAAGCAATGTCACACGAGAGGGATTGATATTGTGCTCACCAAGCTTTATGAAAGTAATTGTGGCTTGGTCATTGTTTTCCAAAGTAAAAGCAGTGCTTGTTAATGTCTTATTTTGAAAGAGAAAAGAGATTCAGTCTGCACTCATGACAGACTCGAAAAAAAATCTGAGAATTAATTATACTGTTGAGAGGTTGAAATCAGAGGATGTGGATGATTTTAAGTTAAACAATAGCTCTAAAAGATTACTTGACTGTTAAAATAGTTTAGATTAATTTGATAATCGATTAGTTGTCTGACCCATGTTGGTTTTAAGAATCAAATGTGACTGAAATTAGACTCCAAAGTTTGTCATGCATGCACCCCTGCTTGAAAGCTTTTTAGCCTACTGTGGATTTTGGAACGCCTGGTCCCAAGCCCGCACTTCTTGGTCTTGCCTCCGCGGAAGAGACCGTAGTAGACGTGCCCGGTGAACAGCTCCAGCTCAGGGTGGGACGCGTTGACGAGGTCGACGCCGGTTTTGCACAGGATGTGCCCGGTGACCCAGCGTTCCGTGGACAGGGCCACCAACAGGAGGGCCACGGATCCGACGCAGAGCACCGAGGCCGCCGAGAAGCTTATCCGTTTCCACAGAGAAGGCATCCTACGCCGACCAGCCCTGCGTGTCGCCCCAGGAGACGGAACACCGCGCCGGGCAGCGACCGCAGCCGAGAGCCGCCGGCCACCTCCTGCATCGGTTTATCCGGCGGGCTGAATTAGAAAAAGGAACGGTGGTCATAAAGTCGGAGCTGTTGGCACGCTCGTAACTAGGAAAGGAGTAACCGAATCTATGGCGGTCAAAGGGATCCCTTACCGGGGAGAAACTCTATCCCGTCTGCCCCGCGCTGCTCTTCATCCGAGGCAATAAATTACCTTTGGGAGGCATCTGGCGACCTTTAGGCATGGCGCCGAGACAAAAGATAAAAACCATACCCGCGTCGTTAATTACGTTCACTTGGATCCCAAAGGTTACAATTTACTCTCAAGCACAGTGTAGGGGCCACATTGAAATTGTAATTGAATAATACTTTATAGCATTTATCTATCTGTCTGTCTGTCCATACGAAAATAAGAAAGTGAAAAACGATAACAATAAAACAGCATTGTATTGTATTGTATTTTTATTTATATTTGATTATTTCTCTAATTTCTCAACTTGATCTAATCATGAAGCTGGCGTAAAAAAAAATTTTTGATACTGTAAGTCTAAACCTCTGTTGGCAACCACTGCGTCACCGTGTGCGCGATGACGTCTCATCTGACGTACACGTCAGTCTCCCAGGCAGCGCGCTGTGTCGCTGAAAAGATGGCGGACTCGCTGTCTACGAGTCTTGCGGACGATCCCGAGAAGGAGGACAGGGAGAGCGGCGGCAGGACGTCGAGGACATACAGGAGCAAGTGGAAGGATGATGGCAGGGATAGCCTGCGGTTCAGCGACAAGAATGGCAGTGGAAAGGGCAAGAAACGCAACCTGTCAGGTGGGAAAGCTAGTCCGCCCAGGGGCCACTCGGGATAGCCCCTCAGTTTGACAGCGATAGCAAGCAGCCGGAGGCTTTGTTGTTGTCGCGGTTGATGAGGTGGCGATCCGGGGGGAATCTGACTGTACTGCATGGTAACGTCCTTTGGAGACGTGCACCTAATTCTTTTAACGGCATTCGAGCGTCCCGTTGCTTATACAGTAGTGACAATATTGTGCGACCTGACTGTGTTCAACACGGCACATTGACACTGTACTGTTGATCGTTTGTCAGCACCAGCTTTTTGTGCAATGTGCAACTCTTTTCCTGGAATTGACTCCATAGTGCATGTTGTGTCTGTGCAGATCTGTCCTTGGTCAGGTTTGTAACCACCGAGCTCACCAGGGGCTACTTCCTGGAGCACAACGAGGCCAAGTACACCGAGCGCAGGGAGAAGGTCTACACCTGCCTCCGCATCCCCAAGGAGCTGGAAAAGGTGATGATTTGTGTCATAAATAAAACAATGAGCTGAGTTTTAACCCGTCTGATAGACGGGATCCTATCATGCACAAGCTTAAATTGGTGGCTGACCATTCCATTGTGTAACGGAAAGCACTGTGCATTTTTAACAAAATAGGCTTCCAGTCAAATTGATCTAAATTAAGTATTTTCACTGATTGACAAAAAAAAAAAAAACATCCCGACTTTCAATCTTGAGGTGAGAATTATGCTGCACGGCTCCCACAGAGTGAGCGAACAGGCGAGTTTTTCAACACTTCTCAGACAGTTGAGCGTACAAGACCGTGAATAGGTTTGCTCTGCAGCTATTTTCAACATTTTACAATTCTCAGCACATAAAAATATCTACCACTGACAAATAATTGACCATATTTGGACATAAGGGATTTCTGCCTGCCAGCGACGATGTGTGATGTTATGTCAGTTTGTGCTAGCAGGTTATTTAGGCCAGTATGCAAGGGGCTGATTGTGTTGAATAATTTAACTACCAAATACAGTTGTTGATGTGACGCGGGCTCATGATTGCCCACTTTGTCTCTTTTGTTCAGTTGATGACATTTGGCTTCTTCCTCTGCCTGGATGCCTTCCTCTACGTCTTCACTCTGTTGCCCCTCAGAGTGCTGCTGGCCCTCCTGCAGCTTCTCACACTGCCATGCTGTGGTCTTGGGTAAGAAACAAAAACCTCCCACCCCTGTTCCTAAAGTTCCCTGTAAAAGCGAGAATGAATCTTGCCAATTTTAGTGCTGTTACAACACTGCCAAATTTGAACGATTAAAACATTTGCCGAATACATAAAATGAGACGTGATGAAAATCCTCTTCTGCCTACACATCCCTCCATCCAGAAAACTGAAACGACAAAGCAGTTTAACCACGACGGTGGGCAATATAGTTTGTCCAATTTTTTAGCAGTTATCTTCACATATTTAGTTTGGATTTAGTTTAAAATCCCGGGTCTTTTACGTGTTCCTACATTGGCAGAAATGTGGAGCGCGTTATTATTAATTGCCCATAGAGGGCAGTAGATAACTTGGTCTTGTTCCTGCAGTGGTGGGCGCCTCCTGCAGCCAGCCCAGGTGTGCGATGTCCTGAAAGGCTTCATCATGGTCCTGTGTTATTCCATGATGAGCTACGTAGACTACGCCATGATGTACCACCTCATCCGCGGCCAATCTGTCATCAAGCTTTACATCATCTACAACATGCTGGAGGTACTCGCAGGAGGATGACGAGGATCATCATTATGGTGGCGGCTAGCCTTCTCGTCATCTCCTTTCTCCCTCTTGTTTTTTTGACAGGTGGCCGACCGCCTCTTCTCATCATTCGGCCAGGACATCCTGGATGCGCTGTACTGGACGGCTACGGAGCCCAAAGAGAAGAAGCGGGCGCACATAGGTGTCATCCCCCACTTCCTCATGGCTGTGCTCTACGTCTGTATCCTTTGCTATTCGTCTCCCCGACTGTCATCAATCCCGGACGAAATATTAGAAACACGTCCTCAATCAAACACAGTGCAGTTTCCCCATCATATTTATTTTTCATTATTTATTCTAATGTCTATTTGCATGGATGTTAAACCCAAAGTCATGACACTTTTCTTATCTGCTGGACAAGGCTTTACTCATTGAAGCCATTCCATTTCACTTCACCATAGTTCCTTGTTTACCCTCGACTTAAATGGATGGCCAGCACCTCTGTCTAGGTCGCATTTCATATTTCTGGCCGCCAGTTGCTTTGCACAGCAGCATAATAAATTAACAATACAGTCTAGATCAGCAATGTACTCATCGGCTTTTTATTATTTGCATCTGCAAATATATGTTTTACAGCGTGACATCGGCTGTTTAAAAAAAACCAAGAGCCTGTCTTTTTCAGAAATAAAAAATCACATGACTAGTCTTGAATTCCGAATCCCGTAATTGGATGGGCACATCTCGAGTGTACCGTTTGATTTCTTCAACCTGCCCGATATCAGTTCTCCACGCCATCCTCATCATGGTCCAGGCCACCACGCTCAACGTCGCCTTCAACTCCCACAACAAGTCGCTCCTCACCATCATGATGTCCAATAATGTGAGTGGTACCTGCCATCTTTTTTTCAAACTTTTCCTGTCTATTTTTTGTTTCCGAAGGGGAATAAATGAACTGCCTCTTTGGGGAGAGCTGTTTCCATTTTCTCAAGTGAACGACACAGCCGGCGATTAATTGCAAAGGCATAACTAATGTTGTGGCCAATAAGTGCAAAGTCAAGATTCCATCCATTTTTTTAATTAGTTTTTGTCTCCATGCAGTTTGTGGAAATCAAAGGAAGCGTGTTCAAGAAGTTTGAGAAGAACAACCTTTTCCAGATGTCAAACAGCGGTAAGTGGGTCCACGCACACGATGAAGCCAAAATGTAAAATTTAAGAGGCACTTTGTCGGTTAATCCAGGCTTCCTTTTGTCTCTTTGTTTTGTTTGTCGCCCGCAGACATAAAAGAAAGGTTCACGAACTATATCCTCCTGCTCATCGTCTGTTTAAGGAACATGGAGCAGTTCTCCTGGAATCCCGGTAACCATATTACACAAAGACGTGTACCAGAAAAAGGGACCCTTAATACGTAGCATTGAATGCTACGAAGTCGGTCAAAGTGTCAAGAAGTTTCATAGTTATTCGGTCCTGTCTATTATCCTCAAAACATGACAGGAACACACCATTTTGGGACACATCTCTTCATCAGTCAGGCGTTGGACAAGACCCTTTTTTTTCTGCATAAGTTTTTTGTGTTCGCGTGTGTGTCGCACACTGGTTATCCACCAGGGGATAATACAATACTTTACATAGTTATTGCACAAAGAAGATAACGTCTTCTAATATCTTCCTAATCTTTGCAGTATGTTCTTTGTTAAAAGAAAAAAAAATCCCCCGATATGTAAAAGATTGAATATCAGACACCCATGCTGTTGTTGTTCTCTCAGAACACCTGTGGGTGCTGTTTCCCGACGTGGGCATGGTGATCGCCTCCGAAATAGCGGTGGACGTGGTCAAGCACGCCTTCATCACCAAATTCAACGACATCAGCGCTGACGTGAGCGCCGTTCACACCAGAGGAAGCCCGCCGAGGCAGGATGTTGCGACACGTCTGATAATTTGTTGTCTTTTTTTAACGTCACAGGTGTACGGAGAGTACCGAGCCAGTCTCGCCTTCGACCTGGTCAGCAGTCGACAGAAAAACGTGAGATGTCGCAATATTTTGTGTATTTGGGGTTGGGGTTGGGGGTGGGGCATTTGTGCGTGCGTGTATACGTTTTAAATCAACTAAATTGGAAATACAAGTTTGTGTTTATTGTCATATGAACAATAGGTAGACATGTTGATTCAAGATTTTGAGTTAACAACATATACAAATTCTACCCACACAGTACTGATGAATTAAAGCTACCAAGATATGGGTGACCGGGTTATTGGTATAGCTGGATTAAAAAAAAAAAAAATACTCATTGCAAGATTTTCAAAAAAGAAGTAGCACATTTCCTCTTGCCAGGGGTCGCCACAGCAAGTCACTCACATGATCTGTTTGGCAGCTTTTTTGGTGATGGCATACCTCCTGTTGTGGATTGTAGATACGCAAGTAAAGAAATATACAGATGATGGTTGTGGGTTGATAATATTGTGCTTGTGCGTGCGTGCGTGCAGGCATATACAGACTACAGCGATTCTGTCTCCAGGAGAATGGGCTTCATTCCTCTTCCTCTAGCACTGCTGGTCAGTTGCCTGATACAGAAACATTTATTTCTTGTCATGTGTAGTGCAAAGTTATGTTGCATCCGCTTCTTTACCCAGCTGATCCGCGTGGTGAGCAGCTCAGTGAAGATCCAGGGATCGCTCTCCTTGATGTGTGTGCTGCTGTTCTATTTTGGGTAAATGTCGGCCTTCGTGCTCACTTTTTTTCCTTTTTTTTCCTAAGTACCTCCCCCCACGGTGTCATTTGTTTGTGAGCAGGCTGATCACTCTGAAGGTGCTAAACAGCATTGTCCTGCTGGGCACGTCGTGCGCCTTCGTCAAGGACGCAAATATGGAGGAGAAACTCTTTGACCCGCCGCCCTCGGCCGTGTCCAGCCGCGTCAACTCCCGGGCTCACCGCACCAAGCCACCTCACACTGCCGCGACGCAGCAAGGTAGCATCAACGACATTTAGTTAGCACAAAAACTAGGATCCTAACACGCTGGAGACGCTATGTCTCTCTTGTGGCCTATGAACACCTCAGGGTTTTGCCGGGAGAGCTGGATCTACCCCCATGACCCAATCCCGGATAGGATAGGGATACATAGTGGACAGGGAGTGATTCCTAGGAAAGCCACTGTGACTAAACCCCACAATTCCCCCCACAGAACCGACGACGGACAAAGCCGGAATACCCTTGGCGTCAGTCAGCCCGCAACCGGTCTACGTGGCAGAGAACACCACACTCCCCGGCGCCACGCTCGCCAAGAGCGACTCTGACACATTCCTCACCACACCCGACGAGGAGGACGACGTCATCAAGATCATCAACACGGACACGGGCATGGACGAGGAGGTGCTGGCGCGCCGGACCCCCAAGAAAGACTTGCTGGAGATCGACCGCTTCACCATCTGCGGCAACCGCATCGACTGAACGCCACAACGGCAGTGGCGACCGATCAGTATTTATTAATTTATTACAGACACAAACCAGCTGAGGCTTGAAGCTGTTACTACATGCCGGTCCGTGGCAACAAGTTCACCAGGGCTTGCTGGACCCGCTGCCGGTTGCTGCGCGACCTGCTTCAGACAGCGTGGAGACAGCAGTCACGGAAACCGGCGATGTGAAACTGTTGCTGTCATGGGTACAACTGCGCAGTGTTTTTTTTAAAAGCACAAACCATAGTTGGCCATTCTTTTAAGAAGAAATTAATTTGAGAGGGGTTTTTTTTTGTACTTCTTTTTAAATAGTGAACTAATTTGAGGTTTTTATCTGAAGTGGTAGACTTGTAACAAGTTGGAAGTCTGTTGCCATTTTTTTAAAAAACATGTTACTGAGTCATTAGGCCGTTTCATGCGGTCTGGAAAAGCCGGCAATTGTTTTGCCTTCAGGGTAGTTATCTTGTTTGCTAGGGTAGAATAATGATTTGGAGAGGATAGTGACTGAGCCCTATCGCGAATCATCATCTGACCTCTCCCCAGTATCTACAGGTGTGCCCCAGGGCTCCACCCTGTGTCCCTTGTGCTTCATCATCTCTCTTGTCCTCCTCAAAAATCGCTTAAAAATAGCATTTATTATTATCATTAGAGTATCGTTAAAAAGGAGTGCTCAGGTGCCTTGATGTTATTTGGTCAATATGCACGACACAGGAAGAATTACAGCACAGTTAGAAACAACATGGTTTTGGGGGGGGTTGGTTTTGTCTCATGCAAATGAGCACTGTTCACCAGGCACCTCTGGACTATAGAACCAACGCAGATTATAACTTTCGTTCGCATGGTGATGAAGGACAAAGCGAGGGTTACTACGAGTCAATGGTGTAAATAAAAAAGCGAACTGGTAGAAGACAAATTTCATTACCAAGCTGCCAAATTACGCAAAATTAATTGAGCACATTTGTGCATGTGGTGGAAAAAAAGGTCACTTTTACATTATAATTTCCCTTCAACACCTGACACTCACTTCTTCCACCCTGTAGTTTTGCTGCGTCAACGCCGATGACTCTGATGTGGCAGTTTTGGGGGCATTTCTATGTGTGAAAAAGGCTAATGACAACCAATACAAGTATAGCTGAACACCTTTTACACCTGGCGTGGGGAGACGTTTTTTCCGATCAGGTGACATTTTTTAACGCGCTCAAAGGGCCAAAATATGGTGCAATCAAATGTTATATATTTGATGAGCATCTGTGGGGCTTTTTCTAACGGTCCCGCTGAGGTCCGCGGACCAAAGGTTGCCCACCACTGCTTTCAGTCCAGAAGATTTTTAAAAATCTTTTGACATAGCGGGTATGGGAGTTTTAATGAGACTGCCCTCATATCATGTGGTTAAATGATCAAATGACCAAATTTGCTCTCTTTTTCTTCTCGTCATGTGCACGAGCATCCGTTTTAGCTAATTTTGTTTCCAAATAATCTCCGTACAATCCGTCAAGAACAACTTTTTGCGGGTAAAAGGACTGAAACAAGAACATTTTCAACTCATTCTACATAAAATATATGAAATAATCTGTAAAAAATGTAATAAATTTTGGGTTGTAAATGTCTTTTGACACCATCCCGCTGATCCAGATCGGTGGGAGGTCACCATCACATTGTTTTTGTACTGAATTATTTGTAATAGCATGAGAACATATTTAAAGGCCGCTATCATTTGGAGTTAAATTCCGTTTTGGTTCCATCTGAATTTTAATTTCAAAAACGGCAAACAACTCCACTTCCCTCATGCTTGTCTCATGTTATATACAGTGGCGAGAAAAAGTACACACACCCCTGTTCAAATGACAGGTTTTTCTGATCCAGAAGAAGAGACCATTTGAAAAGTTTTATAAACTTTTACAAGAACTGGGAAAAAAAAATTGAGAGCTAAAGTAAAAACAAACAGCTGAGGTAATGTGGTGGCATAAGTGTGCACACCCTCTTACAACTGTGGATGTGTCACAATCAAACTCATGTTGAATGCAAATAAGCACGCGCTTCCCCCCGCCCATTTAAAGTGCCTTTGATTAACCCCAAATAAATCGCAGCTGTTCTAGTTTTTTTTTCCCCCTTAAAAGATGTATTTTTCAATTGTGTTGCCCTGATGATCAGGCACATTAAGGATGTGAAAATTTTTGATCTGATTTTTCTTGATTTTTTTTTTTTAAATTAAGTGGACTCCCGCATATTCGTGATTTGGCATTCACAGATTTTTTTAAATATATTTTTGTATTTTGGGGGGCTGGGCAAACCCCATTTTTAATGAAAAACATTCTTAGTTATTTATCCCATCCTCCATCCTTATCTTCCTGGGTCCACTGTATATCACAAAAACCTGGCATTAGATGGTGGGTGTGTAGACTTCAGCTGTATCTAAATACAGCCATCTCATCTTTTACTTGCTGCCTCTTTGATTGTTTAACTGAACAATGTTACTGATAGCTTCTTGATTCGCTTCTTGCTCAGTGAGCGTGTGCGTGCGAGACGTCATCTTCACAGAAGAGGAATAAAAGTTTTTGTTTTGTAATGCTTTCTTGTGTTGTGTTTTAATACATTTAGTGACCTCACCCAGCTGGACTAGTCATGTAATCATGTGTTTAGTATTGTGGTTGTATTTTGAAGTGGTGTACAACTGCGCCGCATTGAACTGACAGCTGCTTTTAATAATTGTGGGGTGGACTAACAAATGGTTTGAAACCACTGTCACTTTGATGCAGTGCAATAAGTTAGTTGTTTTAAAACATGAACAAACAATTTATGATTATAAATAACTCATGTCAGGGTAAGTATACGGCATGCATGGGAAAATGGCCGAAAAATCACAGCTATCAACATTTTCAAATAAAAAAAATATGGGGCTGACCAGGGGCCACAGAGTACAATGGGGGGCCATCGCCAACCCTGGCCACCATGGTGCCCCTCTACTAAATTGTTCATTGTCTTTACACGATTTCAGTGCTTAATTTCAAAAATAGTTAATGTATTTAAAAACGTAATCATATTTTATTTGCTTCTTGTGTGTCTATTACTGATTTCATTGTTCAAATATATATATATATATATTTCAAATCTTATGTAGACAAATATGTCAGTTTTTATGGTTTCTTATTTTCTTGATGTATTTAATGTATATTGTAGGTTTTCTATATATACTTTCATATGACATACAGAACAAATATTTAGTTTTAATTTGCTCTATTCACAGTCATTATTTACACAAACAGAATTATTCGCAAATGGTAAATTCTCATATATTAAACATGTTATGCACAAAATTTCAATATAATCATTATTATTTTTATTTAATACTGCTCCTGCATTGAATCTGAATTAAAATGGGTCGGGTGTACCTTATATTGTGTCCGAATTATAAAAAGATAATGGTTTAAAACCGCGTAACTCAAGGGACCGTCAAGAAATGTAAGCACTTTCCCCAAGCATTCGATCGGTTTCTCTACCTTGTGCTCATCAAATTATTCAATCACAAGATTTTAAAGTAAGCTTCAATATCTTTAACACATGTTCATTTCGTTTCCGTTTTATTTTTAATTTTACGCAGCCATTATTGTGTGCGTTATTTTGAGGACGTCCTCTGGCCGGTGTCAAACGGGATTTAGAGCTCAGCGGGCGGGCGGATGAGTGACAGGCGACCTGCTACATGTCCTCTTTTCACTCCAACCAGTCGAAGGAGCGAAGGACCCCCGGGAAAAATGCGCGTCGAAAGTCCGGACGGAGCCGACTGGAGATAACGAGAGTGTAGAGATAATTACTGCTTGATTGTGTGGTTGTACCCTGCTCAGGTGTGAGGTCTTCCGGAGCTTGGACTGGAGCGGGCAGGTGTCGAACCCCCCGGATTTAATTTTTGTCTTTCACCCCCCACCCTCCTGGAATTTGTCTTTTTTTCCCGCTTCCGGAGCCATGTTCTGGACACGGTGGCTCGTCCTGCTGCTCTGCTGGTGGAAGGCCGCCACCGCCACCACCACGGCCGCGAGCGGCCAGTATCAGCAGCCGAGGCAGGGTGACCCGAGAGCGGACACCCACCAGCAGCGCTCGCCTCCACCGGTGGAGCCGCTGGATTTTGGCTTCGTCCCGGCGGCGGTGTACGACACCCACGCGTACTACGAGCCAGGGACCATCGGGATACTCTTCCACATGGTCCACGCTTTTCTCTACATTGTCCAACCTAACTCCTTCCCTAAAGGTCAGATTATTAGAAGTTATTCGGACTCATAAAATCCTTTATTATTTTTTTCCGGTATTCAGCGACTTCCACATTTCTTCACCAATTCAAATCATTCCCAATTGCCATGCCCTCAAATTGCCTCCGAAAAAGTTTTCAAAATTTCAATGTAGATTTTCCCAAAGTGGATCTCAGGATTTTTAATGGGTCATCAATTGTGCCCACAGTTTTTTGGGGTGGCACAGAGGTTCTTTTTTGATATTGTTTTTTAAAATAATTTACACTTGAAGTGGTTGTTCGATCGTGACATACAAAAATCCTAAATCAAATTTTCTATGAATACAGTTCATACACTCTTGTGTCAATTGATTAGGTGCGTCTAGGACTGGGCGATTCATTCAAGTTGATTTGTCAGAACAAATTAGTTTTTGTTTTTTTGTAGATTTTGTTGTTTTTTGCAGATTCCGTAGTTCAAAACGTGCTTCTGCGGATGTGTACTGCTTATACAAACATAGACCGGAACAGAGTGGAGCTCGTTTACAAAGACCGTGTTTCCAAATTAGATAATTATTTTCTCACTATAATTAGCCACCTTCTCAACCCTTCTCCATACAAAAGATCATTTTTGAATCTCTGGTGTAGCTGGTTAAGATGGAGGCCCTCACACGGACAGTCCAGGTGGCATGTGCCGCTAGCTAAACAACAAAGTCCAAATGTGTGCCATCGATGAGCATTCGCTATTTACACACCGATGCTATTTACACACTGTAGATAATGTGCATGACATCCTGGTCGTTAGGTCCATTTTATTGGAACATCAGGTTAAAATATGTTCATGAGTGCAGTTGTCAGATTGAAAGTACCATATGTTACTGTTCATATACCTTTTGCTCGCGCATATGTGATGCTTCATGAATGCAGTCGGCCACCTGTCTTGATAAAGAGACCGTCCAGCATCCTTCAGTGCTTTAATGTGTTCTCTTTCGATTCTCAATAAGCTCGGAAATGAATGTGGCACAGCATTCAACCACTAATACTCAGTTTTCTGTTCAGGAATGATTAAAGAACTAGAATTTGTCTTCCTAATCATTACAAAGTAATGTGCTTTACTATCTTTTTTTTTTGTAGAGCGGTACAGTGGAAACTACAGGAATTATATCTGCAAGCAGCGAATGACAAAATTCTCAAGGCTCCCTTTTCATGGAATTTGTCCTATAGAAGCTGCCTCAGAAAAAAAAAAGTCAGACTTCTTGATGGATTTTGAAACTAGTGTTGGGGGGGGCTATCTTTTTATGATATTGCTACAGACCAAAATGGCCGACTTCCAGTTCAATTCAGCCCATGGATCTTTAAGGCTTTTTTTTGTTTGTTTTTTGTGTGCATCCATTTATGAGAGACATTTCCACCAAATTTTGTGTCACACTTGATGTTGGGGGCCACTCTATTCATAACATTCAGCTACTTCAGACTGTTTCAAACCAAAATGCCTTACTTGCTGGTCAGTTAAAAGGTATAGGTCCTTGAGACTGTTTTGTGCGCCAAAATGTCTGACTACCTGCTTAAATTTTTGGCATGAGACTTTTTCATGGGTCTTGTTATGATAGACATGTCAACCCAATTTCATGCTGACTGGTGGAAGGCTGCTGAGTGAGTTCCGGATGTTGTGATGTTAATCCCATAAAGGAATGTTATGACCAGATTATTGCGAGTAACGGTTCAATACTCATGAACGGCGTGAAGTCAGCAACGGGTCACCAGGTGGAATCCTCGTAGATGAAGTTTTAGTCACGCCACGTTCAAAGATGTCTCCTGTTATCAGTCACTGTGGACGTCAGACTTCTTGATGTATTTTGAAACTAGTGTTGGGGGGGGGTGGCTATCTTTTTATGATATTGCTACAGACCAAAATGGCCGACTTCCAGTTCAATTCAACCCATGGATCTTCAAGGCTTTTTTTTGTTTGTTTTTTGTGTGCATCCATTTATGAGAGACATTTCCACCAAATTTGTGTCACATTTGATGTTGGGGGCCACTCTATTCATAACATTCAGCTACTTCAGACTGTTTCAAACCAAAATGCCTTACTTGCTGGTCAGTTAAAAGGTATAGGTCCTTGAGACTGTTTTGTGCGCCAAAATGTCTGACTACCTGCTTAAATTTTTGGCATGAGACTTTTTCATGGGTCTTGTTATGATAGACATGTCAACCCAATTTCATGCTGACTGGTGGAAGGCTGCTGAGTGAGTTCCTGCTGTTGTGATGTTAATCCCATAAATGAATGTTATGACCAGATTATTGCGAGTAACGGTTCAATACTCATGAACGGCGTGAAGTCAGCAACGGGTCACCAGGTGGAATCCTCGTAGATGAAGTTTTAGTCACGCCACGTTCAAAGATGTCTCCTGTTATCAGTCACTGTGGACATGAGTGGTCACGTTGGTGTGTTGTCGCAGTGAAATAGGATTGGAAGCCTTTAAATCGCTGCCATTTTTGGTTCGGCCAGCGGAGCTGGCTAATCAATTAACAGATCAGCGATTATGGGAGGCTTTCTTCAGTCACCTGCATCACCGCGTAAAACTTTAATCCAGCGGGACCATATGCTGCCACGGCCACGAACTTTCTGCCCTGAGGTGGTCCACACCTGTGGAATTGTTGGGCAGATCACCACAAATGTGTCCGTGTCAGTATTGGTCAGGTGCATGCAATGGGTCCTTTGGAATTTTTCATTATAGTTTGTTTCTATTTTGTTTTTCTTCTTTAGGAAGTTTTTTATTTGTTTTTAGAGCTTTTAATTTGTTTGACAATGCTTTACTTTTTAGTTGAGTTTTTGTGTTAGCTTTAGTTTTTAAATTTTTTTTTTTTTTATATATGGAGTATTTGATGAGTGCAAGACAGAAAAAAAGTCACTATTGTGTAATAAAATCAACTATTATTCCAAAATGACTGTTTGACCTTCAGGATGGCCTAACCATAATACTGAAATAAATATATTTAAAATACTTTGTCAACGCCAAAGCTCATGTATGAAATTAATGGACAAAGATGAACACAGAGCACATTTTTACGATATTTATCATTAGTTTTTACAGTTTTTACGAACTTGAAGACACAAACACTTGCCGTACAGAAAATGGGCCATTCTTGTTTTGTCTGTTGGACTCCATGACTGTATAGGCCATTCTTTTTTGTCTGTAGGACTCCATGACTGGGAATCGGCTGGAGACGTGTGTGGCGCAGTGGAGGAGTGGTTTGCAACCTTTTTTTCTAAATGACATACTTTGGCAGGAGCAGGAAGGCAGACGGACCTGTGAAGGATTTTTTTTCTGAATTATTGAACAGAATTTCAAGTTTGAACTTTTGTTGAATTCTTCTTCTGTGAAATTGCGACACTTGTTTATCCCCCTCGCCTTCCCGTCGCTCCTTTCGTTTGCAGTATCCTCCCTTCCTACTGGGTCACTGAACTAAGCTGTCTAAGCTTAGCTGCCCTCTGCAGCTAATGCTAACTAAGAAGCTGTGGAAAAAAAAAACAGGTGGTGCCGATGGGACATGACCCATCCCCCCCATCGCCCATCACATGTCCTCACCAGATTCACCAACATCTTCTTACTTGGCCCAACTATGGCTTTCTCCTATTGACACCATATCTTTCAAAACAGGATGCCATTTTTTAGGACTTGGCGACTTACTTGCCAAAAACTTGGTAAAGACTTGACTCTCAAGGGACGAGAATAAAAAAAAAAGAATCCAGCGTCCACAGTTTCAGGAACGAATCTGTTCCTGGTGATGCTGCTCCGGATTCAACGTAGCATCAGGGGAGGGAATGGAAGACAATATGTGTAGGATGAAGATCCTTATTGTCAAGGCCCAATTTTTGCGTGGATGTCAAAGTGTTCCTAATGAAGTGACTGGTGATTGTATGGAAGTGTGTGGGTGGGTGTTTGCCCGCTGACTAACAGTGGAGGGGGCAGGGGTTGAGTCACGGCACAGGTAAGCTTAACACTTGCTGACCTACATAAACAAGTTGGCAGCTGGACTGGAATCACACTGTTGTTCCCTTTTGGAAAGAAAATGTCTCCCAGTGATTGTCTAACATAAATCCGTCCATCCATGTTATTGTCGTTTTCTTCATTTGGCGAGCTGTAGAACTCTTCCAGCTTCCATCAAATAGTTACTGCATATAGACTATTAGTAAAGAAAACTTCACAGTTGAAATTAAAAATGGTTGGCAGATGATTGAACTTGCATTTTTTTTCACTTGGCAATAATTGTGGTCAAGTATGACAATTTCACATTTTGCTGGGCAGAATTCAATTGTGACCCCAATTCAAAAATCACCCAAATCATTTTTTTTCTCTTTTCAGATCTGATTGTTAAAGTCATTCAGCAAAATATGGGAGGACTCAAATTTGAAGAATGGAGAAAGGTTTGTGCTCTGGTTCATTTTGTACAGCTTTGAGACATCAAGTCACAATTTTAACGATTGATATTACCATTTTTTTCCTACGTCTCCTTATCATACACTTGATGCAGCCAGACAATGTCGTCCTCCTGCTCGAGGTATGCCCCTGACGACGTTCAACGTCAGTATAATCAACCGGATTGATTGACAAGGGTGACTGACAGGTGTTGTATCTTCACCCACTCAACAGGGGGCCTACTATGAGCTGGGGTTCCTGGTGTGCGCGACCGTCGGCGTTTTGTTCGTGGTCCTGGTCCCCGTGTTGGGCATGTGCTTCTGTGTTTGTCGTTGCTGCGAGAATTGCGGCGGAGAGATGCACCAGAGACAAAGGAAAAACGCCGATTGCCGACGAGGTTTCTTCACCACCACGCTCATCGCCACCACCATCACCATCATGTGAGGACTCCAAAACAATTTCATCTTGCTAACCTAGCAACAAACCACAGATACAAAAAAATATATACACACAATTTTTTGGGAGGGTGGATATTTTTCCTCTTCATTTAATGCTTGGTTTAGCTTGTCGCTAGGCAGAATTCATTGGGCGCAATTCCAACTGCCCCGCTACATGTGGCTAGGCAGAATTCATCAGGCTGTTTTATAACTGCTTGTTGCTTGTTAAAGTTTGATTGTAACTGCACCACCACTACTTGCTTGGCAGATTTGACATGGCTCGATTATAGCTGCCTCTTTACTTATTGTTCGGTCGAATCCATAACGCTTGATTGTAACTGCTCTTCTGGTTTTTGCTAGGCAAGGACTAATTTACCAGTGCTAGCTTTGTGTTACCTTGTAGGAATAATATGGGCTCAATTCATAACTGCCCCATTACTTGCTGCTAATCAGAATTCATAGGCCGCAGTTATAACTACCCGTTTGCTTGTTGCTAGGCAGAATCAATCAAGGGCTCAATCTTAATTGCCCCACCACCTGTTGAAAGGTGTTTCGTAAGGTTCGATTATAGCTCCTAGAATGAATTCGTTGACTTGATGACAACTTCCCACTCGAATGTTACAAGACAGAATTCATAAGGCTTGATTATAACTACCAGAGATCATATGGCATGATTACAAATGGCCAGCCACTTGTTGCTCGGCAGAATTTAGAGGGCTCAGTCATAACCATCCAACCATTTGCTGGTAGTGAGAATTCATTGGGCTAAATTATAACTGCCCTATTACTTGTTGCTAGGTTGAGTTCATTTGGCGCAGTCAAAACTACTCAAAGACTTGCTGTTGCCTGGTAGAATTCTCACTGGGCTCTCTTACAAGAGCTTTGGCAGCTTAAGCAGAATTTGTAGGCCGCAATTCTAACTTCCTGTCATCGGTTGCTCGACAGAATTACTGGGCCACCATCATGGCTGTTTCGATGCTTGTTGTGAGGGAGACTTCATGGGGCTCAATTGTAACTGCCCCATCACCTGTTGCAGTTCAAATTCTTCTTACATTTATTTTAGATAACATGATTTAAAAAAACAACAACTACCCCTTCCCTGTGTTGGAGCCATTGCTTCCCTTGAACTCCCAGTTCTCTTTTTTTTTTTTTTGTATTTACATTCAAAAGCAAATTAAATGTTCTGTGTACTGTATGTGTTAGTCTGGGGGTACTCGTGGCCTACGCAGCAAACCACAACCTGAGCTCGCACATCAAGAGCACTCGGCGGTTCATTAACACCAACATCAGAGACTTGAAGACATTCGCCAACAACACACCCGCGGTAAGCACTTTTTCCCCTCACTTATTCACTCATTCAGGTGGTTCAAAAAACCTTAAATTCACTTTTTTTTTTTTTTTTTTGGGCCACTTTCTTGCAGCAAATCGAATACATGACCGCCCAGTACACGACAGTCAAAAATAAAGTCCTGTCCGAACTCGACAGTAAGTGGGTGTACTGTACATTTAATGGATTCCGTCACAAATGTTGCCTTCAGTGTCTTATCGTGATAGATATTGGACCTTTACTGGGCGGGAGGATTCACAGTCAGCTGGAAAAGGAAGTGGTTCCGTCCCTGGACACGGCCTTGCGCATGGCAGGAGGTACGCCCGTTAGCCTTCTTTGAAATGTTGGTTTCATCTGAAAGATGCTCTTTGAGAACCCCTGCTTAATTTTGTAGCTCAAGCCTGTACCTGAAAAAGGGGTATATGACGTACGTCGCATAAATGAGCACATTGTGTTAAAAAAAAACTATTGTCCTGTTTTTTTTTTCATCTCACATGTTCTTTTCTTCTAAAGTTAAAGTTGAGAATGCAATCAAAGGTAACGGGAAAATATCCTGGATTTGTGTTTGTGACTAGACGTGTCAGTGGACCGGTTCTTGCGTGGTGTTCTGTCTTTAGTTTTGTGCTCTTGTGCTCCTTGTGGTTTTTTAAAAATGTCTATTTCTTCTTAATTTTGGGGCTCGAAATGTATTTCTGAGCAAAACATGTTGGCTTGCAGCCATGCGTGAGACAAAGGAGGCGCTGGAGAGCGTCAGCTCATCGCTGCAAATCCTCCAAGAAGGCACAGACGCGCTCAAGGACAGTCTGTCCACAGAGAGAGCGTCACTGTCCAACACCTTGTCGGACCCGGCCTGCACCAACGGCGCCGTGTCGCCGAGCTGCAACGCCATCCGCGCCACGCTTTTCCAGCTGGGCGTCAACGCCGACTTCTCAAAGGTGACCCCGGAGCCACGTTTCAAAATAAATGAAGGCGAGCTCGATGGATAAACTCTTTTATTGTCTTCTTTTGCAGCTCCCGGATGTCGACTTTGCCTTGGAGAATGTCCACACGGTCCTGAAGACAGACCTCAGTAACATTATACAGAAGGTCCGCTGTTAACAGGCACTTTTTTTTTTCAGAAACATCAAAGACAATTAGTAACGCGACATCAAAAGCAGTTTAGTTTTGAAAGATAGATACGAGAATTAAAAGGGGAGTTTTCCGTTTTCAAACTGCTATCATGATTTGAACGTAGCCGACCCACCGCTCACGTTATGGTTGTCATTGACCCTAACGTCCGTCCATTATCTGAAGCGCGTTTTTCCTAAGCATCAAAGACCGCTGTACGTTTTAGATGGGGAACTACATACTGTATATGGGTTCATGTATAAATAGATGACAATTTCAAGTTTTCAATGAATCAAATGTACGTTTTTTTTTTTCTTTTTCGTAAACAGGAGTAGTAATGTAACTTGGCGTGTTTTCGACTTGCCCTCATCTGTGATCCAAACGCTGATTTTTAAATTGGAAATTGTGAGTCGGACTTTGAGTCGAACTGATCTTAAAGATAATTTAGTCGTCCAAGAGCAGGTTTATTTCTCATTTTTAGTTTCTAACCCCGCCT
>NW_017842060.1:2428093-2452763 GCF_001891065.2 Hippocampus comes
GGAAGGCTGCTGAGTGAGTTCCTGCTGTTGTGATGTTAATCCCATAAATGAATGTTATGACCAGATTATTGCGAGTAACGGTTCAATACTCATGAACGGCGTGAAGTCAACAATGGGTCACCGGGTGGAATCCTCGTCGATGAAGTTTTAGTCACGGCATGTTCAAAGATGTCTCCTGTTATCAGTCACTGTGGACATGAGTGGTCACGTTGGTGTGTTGTCGCAGTGAAATAGGATTGGAAGCCTTTAAATCGCTGCCATTTTTGGTTCGGCCAGCGGAGCTGGCTAATCAATTAACAGATCAGCGATTATGGGAGGCTTTCTTCAGTCACCTGCATCACCGCGTAAAACTTTAATCCAGCGGGACCATATGCTGCCACGGCCACGAACTTTCTGCCCTGAGGTGGTCCACACCTGTGGAATTGTTGGGCAGATCACCACAAATGTGTCCGTGTCAGTATTGGTCAGGTGCATGCATTTAGTCCTTTGGAATTTTTCATTATAGTTTGTTTCTATTTTGTTTTTCTTCTTTAGGAAGTTTTTTATTTGTTTTTAGACCTTTTAATTTGTTCGAGAATGCTTTACTTTTTAGTTGAGTTTTTGTGTTAGCTTTAGTTTTTAAATTTTTTTTTTTTTTATATATGGAGTATTTGATGAGTGCAAGACAGAAAAAAAAAGTCACTATTGTGTAATAAAATCAACTATAATTCCAAAATGACTGTTTGACCTTCAGGATGGCCTAACCATAATACTGAAATAAATATATTTAAAATACTTTGTCAACGCCAAAGCTCATGTATGAAATTAATGGACAAAGATGAAAACAGAGCACATTTTTACGATATTTATCATTAGTTTTTACAGTTTTTACGAACTTGAAGACACAAACACTTGCCGTACAGAATATAGGCCATTCTTTTTTGTCTGTAGGACTCCATGACTGGAATCGGCTGGAGACGTGTGTGGCGCAGTGGAGGAGTGGTTTGCAACCTTTTTTTCTAAATGACATACTTTGGCAGGAGCAGGAAGGCAGACGGACCTGTGAAGGATTTTTTTTCTGAATTATTGAACAGAATTTCAAGTTTGAACTTTTGTTGAATTCGTCTGTGAAATTGCGACACTTGTTTATCCCCCTCGCCTTCCCGTCGCTCCTTTCGTTTGCAGTATCCTCCCTTCCTACTGGGTCACTGAACTAAGCTGTCTAAGCTTAGCTGCCCTCTGCAGCTAATGCTAACTAAGAAGCTGTGGAAAAAAAAAACAGGTGGTGCCGATGGGACATGACCCATCCCCCCCATCGCCCATCACATGTCCTCACCAGATTCACCAACATCTTTTTATTTGGCACAACTATGGCTTTCTCCTCTTGACACCATATCTTTCAAAACAGGATGCCATTTTTAGGACTTGGCGACTTACTTGCCAAAAACTTGGTAAAGACTTGACTCTCAAGGGAAGAGAATAAAAAAAAATAATAATAATCCAGCGTCCACAGCTTCAGGAACGAATCTGTTCCTGGTGATGCTGCTCCGGATTCAACGTAGCATCAGGGGAGGGAATGGAAGACAATATGTGTAGGATGAAGATCCTTATTGTCAAGGCCCAATTTTTGCGTGGATGTCAAAGTGTTCCTAATGAAGTGACTGGTGATTGTATGGAAGTGTGTGGGTGGGTGTTTGCCCGCTGACTAACAGTGGAGGGGGCAGGGGTTGAGTCACGGCACAGGTAAGCTTAACACTTGCTGACCTACATAAACAAGTTGGCAGCTGGACTGGAATCACACTGTTGTTCCCTTTTGGAAAGAAAATGTCTGCCAGTGATTGTCTAACATTCATCCATCCATCCATGTTATTGTCGTTTTCTTCATTTGGCGAGCTGTAGAACTCTTCCAGCTTCCATCAAATAGTTACTGCATATAGACTATTAGTAAAGAAAACTTCACAGCTGAAATTAAAAATGGTTGGCAGATGATTGAACTGGCATTTTTTTTTTCACTTGGCAATAATTGTGGTCAAGTATGTTGAAATTAAAAATGGTTGGCAGATGATTGAACTTGCATTTTTTTTCACTTGGCAATAATTGTGGTCAAGTATGACAATTTCACATTTTGCTGGGCAGAATTCAATTGTGACCCCAATTCAAAAATCACCCAAATCATTTTTTTTCTCTTTTCAGATCTGATTGTTAAAGTCATTCAGCAAAATATGGGAGGACTCAAATTTGAAGAATGGAGAAAGGTTTGTGCTCTGGTTCATTTTGTACAGCTTTGAGACATCAAGTCACAATTTTAACGATTGATATTACCATTTTTTTCCTACGTCTCCTTATCATACACTTGATGCAGCCAGACAATGTCGTCCTCCTGCTCGAGGTATGCCCCTGACGACGTTCAACGTCAGTATAATCAACCGGATTGATTGACAAGGGTGACTGACAGGTGTTGTATCTTCACCCACTCAACAGGGGGCCTACTATGAGCTGGGGTTCCTGGTGTGCGCGACCGTCGGCGTTTTGTTCGTGGTCCTGGTCCCCGTGTTGGGCATGTGCTTCTGTGTTTGTCGTTGCTGCGAGAATTGCGGCGGAGAGATGCACCAGAGACAAAGGAAAAACGCCGATTGCCGACGAGGTTTCTTCACCACCACGCTCATTGCCACCACCATCACCATCATGTGAGGACTCCAAAACAATTTCATCTTGCTAACCTAGCAACAAACCACAGATACAAAAAAATATATACACACAATTTTTTGGGAGGGTGGATATTTTTCCTCTTCATTTAATGCTTGGTTTAGCTTGTCGCTAGGCAGAATTCATTGGGCGCAATTCCAACTGCCCCGCTACATGTGGCTAGGCAGAATTCATCAGGCTGTTTTATAACTGCTTGTTGCTTGTTAAAGTTTGATTGTAACTGCACCACCACTACTTGCTTGGCAGATTTGACATGGCTCGATTATAGCTGCCTCTTTACTTATTGTTCGGTCGAATCCATAACGCTTGATTGTAACTGCTCTTCTGGTTTTTGCTAGGCAAGGACTAATTTACCAGTGCTAGCTTTGTGTTACCTTGTAGGAATAATATGGGCTCAATTCATAACTGCCCCATTACTTGCTGCTAATCAGAATTCATAGGCCGCAGTTATAACTACCCGTTTGCTTGTTGCTAGGCAGAATCAATCAAGGGCTCAATCTTAATTGCCCCACCACCTGTTGAAAGGTGTTTCGTAAGGTTCGATTATAGCTCCTAGAATGAATTCGTTGACTTGATGACAACTTCCCACTCGAATGTTACAAGACAGAATTCATAAGGCTTGATTATAACTACCAGAGATCATATGGCATGATTACAAATGGCCAGCCACTTGTTGCTCGGCAGAATTTAGAGGGCTCAGTCATAACCATCCAACCATTTGCTGGTAGTGAGAATTCATTGGGCTAAATTATAACTGCCCTATTACTTGTTGCTAGGTTGAGTTCATTTGGCGCAGTCAAAACTACTCAAAGACTTGCTGTTGCCTGGTAGAATTCTCACTGGGCTCTCTTACAAGAGCTTTGGCAGCTTAAGCAGAATTTGTAGGCCGCAATTCTAACTTCCTGTCATCGGTTGCTCGACAGAATTACTGGGCCACCATCATGGCTGTTTCGATGCTTGTTGTGAGGGAGACTTCATGGGGCTCAATTGTAACTGCCCCATCACCTGTTGCAGTTCAAATTCTTCTTACATTTATTTTAGATAACATGATTTAAAAAAACAACAACTACCCCTTCCCTGTGTTGGAGCCATTGCTTCCCTTGAACTCCCGGTTCTCTTTTTTTTTTTTTTTTGTATTTACATTCAAAAGCGAATTAAATGTTCTGTGTACTGTATGTGTTAGTCTGGGGGTACTCGTGGCCTACGCAGCAAACCACAACCTGAGCTCGCACATCAAGAGCACTCGGCGGTTCATTAACACCAACATCAGAGACTTGAAGACATTCGCCAACAACACACCCGCGGTAAGCACTTTTTCCCCTCACTTATTCACTCATTCAGGTGGTTCAAAAAGCCTTAAATTCACTTTTTTTTTTTTTTTTGGGCCACTTTCTTGCAGCAAATCGAATACATGACCGCCCAGTACACGACAGTCAAAAATAAAGTCCTGTCCGAACTCGACAGTAAGTGGGTGTACTGTACATTTAATGGATTCCGTCGCAAATGTTGCCTTCAGTGTCTTATCGTGATAGATATTGGACCTTTACTGGGCGGGAGGATTCACAGTCAGCTGGAAAAGGAAGTGGTTCCGTCCCTGGACACGGCCTTGCGCATGGCAGGAGGTACGCCCGTTAGCCTTCTTTGAAATGTTGGTTTCATCTGAAAGATGCTCTTTGAGAACCCCTGCTTAATTTTGTAGCTCAAGCCTGTACCTGAAAAAGGGGTATATGACGTACGTCGCATAAATGAGCACATTGTGTTAAAAAAAAACTATTGTCCTGTTTTTTTTTTTCATCTCACATGTTCTTTTCTTCTAAAGTTAAAGTTGAGAATGCAATCAAAGGTAACGGGAAAATATCCTGGATTTGTGCTTGTGACTAGACGTGTCAGTGGACCGGTTCTTGCGTGGTGTTCTGTCTTTAGTTTTGTGCTCTTGTGCTCCTTGTGGTTTTTTAAAAATGTCTATTTCTTCTTAATTTTGGGGCTCGAAATGTATTTCTGAGCAAAACATGTTGGCTTGCAGCCATGCGTGAGACAAAGGAGGCGCTGGAGAGCGTCAGCTCATCGCTGCAAATCCTCCAAGAAGGCACAGACGCGCTCAAGGACAGTCTGTCCACAGAGAGAGCGTCACTGTCCAACACCTTGTCGGACCCGGCCTGCACCAACGGCGCCGTGTCGCCGAGCTGCAACGCCATCCGCGCCACGCTTTTCCAGCTGGGCGTCAACGCCGACTTCTCAAAGGTGACCCCGGAGCCACGTTTCAAAATAAATGAAGGCGAGCTCGATGGATAAACTCTTTTATTGTCTTCTTTTGCAGCTCCCGGATGTCGACTTTGCCTTGGAGAATGTCCACACGGTCCTGAAGACAGACCTCAGTAACATTATACAGAAGGTCCGCTGTTAACAGGCACTTTTTTTTTTCAGAAACATCAAAGACAATTAGTAACGCGACATCAAAAGCAGTTTAGTTTTGAAAGATAGATACGAGAATTAAAAGGGGAGTTTTCCGTTTTCAAACTGCTATCATGATTTGAACGTAGCCGACCCACCGCTCACGTTATGGTTGTCATTGACCCTAACGTCCGTCCATTATCTGAAGCGCGTTTTTCCTAAGCATCAAAGACCGCTGTACGTTTTAGATGGGGAACTACATACTGTATATGGGTTCATGTATAAATAGATGACAATTTCAAGTTTTCAATGAATCAAATGTACGTTTTTTTTTTTTTTCTTTTTCGTAAACAGGAGTAGTATTGTAACTTGGCGTGTTTTCGACTTGCCCTCATCTGTGATCCAAACGCTGATTTTTAAATTGGAAATTGTGAGTCGGACTTTGAGTCGAACTGATCTTAAAGATAATTTAGTCGTCCAAGAGCAGGTTTATTTCTCATTTTTAGTTTCTAACCCCGCCTATTTTTTTCTCTTCCCTCTGCATTTAGGGCTACACGTCCTTCAATGACACGCCGAGGCTGGTCAAAGAGCAAACCAAAAACATTATAGGAGGTATACAAACTGCTCCTGTTTGTGTGTACAGTGAACCCCGGATTGTTGCTGGGGATGCGTTTCAAATCTGACAATCGGTGAAAATTATTCATAAGGAGAGACCATGTAAAAACATTTTTCAAAAAAAGTTGTAGCAAACACACACACTTGACGCATATTTAATAACTGCTACTTTAATACACACAGAGCAGGAAAACATACAGAATTAACATCCAACATTACTCACAGCTTTGTCGACCCCTTCTTCTTCCTTGCTTCTGTCTCGTTACATCCAGTGCAGCTCAGTGCTGCTGTAAATGTTGTGGTAGAAAGTGGTACTACGCTGATGCTGCACAACTCAAAATTCGGAACCCATAAAATTTTGTTGGGGTTCGCTGTACTGTACTACTATTCATAATTGTCACATTGTTTTACACCCTGTTGTCGTCTCCTATCTTCATTTCCTTTCTTGCGGACAACTAAACTGCAGCGTTACCTCGTGAGTGCTCCTCCTTAAACTTCTTCTTGAATCAAGCGACCATTGTTGCTGTTTGACATATGACTCGCGTGTCTGTGTAATGTGGGCTTTTTATGTGTTCAGGAGTGAAAGGGATGCTGGATAAAATCGGCTCTGAGATCAACGGCTTCGCCAAAATGTTTCCAGTGGAGGCGTCGCTGGCCAACTTCACCATCTTCCTGAACCAAGGGCAAAAGAACATTGAGTCGTACTACGCACAGATTGACCAAATTGACTTCTACAGGTTTGCTTTTAACATGAATATAAAATAATATTCAGAAAGAATAGTTTCTTTCGGTGAATTCAAACCTTTTCTGCAGGTGGATCGGCTGTGTGGCGGTGCTGTGCATGGTGGTGCTCATCCTGTCCTTCAACATCTTGGGCCTGCTGTGCGGCACGTGCGGCTATGACAAGCAAGCCACGCCAACCAGCCGCGGCTGTTTGTCCAACACGGGCGGGAACCTGCTGATGGCGTATGTACCAAAAAAATAAATGATAAAATAGACGTTGCAGGTCCGGTATTTGAATTACATTACTGGAGTCGGATTTACAGTCCACACTGTTTTTTTAACAAACGGATCTTGGTGGTTTGCATCACTGAAGTGACTCCACACATGATCTGTTTACACTCTGACAACGTGTCTTCGAGCTGAGACCGAGTGACAAATTGATGGCCTTTTCACAATGCACTTCGCTTTTTTTTGGTGTTCACCGCGGGGCATGGCGACGGTACAACGGCGCTCTGGAGCACGTTGGCCCATATTGTGATTGCTTAGCAGCCTACCAGGAAGTAGCAAAGATATGTTTCACAATGCTTGCTCTACTGCTCTTATCACTCTGAAAATACTCTGACAAGGCCTTTTACATGACGTTAAAGAGAGATTGCTCCCGGCTGTCGAGACCCCGTAACTTTTCTGACTGGCGACCATGGTCTCAGATTTAGAGTTGCTAATGCTCATCGCGACAGCTTCACACTCAGATGCGAACCACGACTAACTTGTGATTTGCATGTACGTGTTTTCGTCCTCCCCTCTACAATCTGAGGCCATGCATGAATGATGATGTCTTGTCTTGTATCTTTGGGTCTCTGACAGCGGTGTGGGCTTCTCCTTCATCTTCGCCTGGGTGCTGATGGCCATCGTTACTACGCTGTTTGTCGTCGGGGGCAACGTGGAGAAAATTTTGTGCGAGCCGCTGGCCAGCCGGCAGCTGTTCCAAGTATGGGCCTTAAATGCTGTTTATTGCTTGAGCATGTTGACATTCATTCGTTCATCGGAACCTAAACTACATTCGTTTTTTTTTTTTTTTTAAGGCTGATTCTGACAACTGACTGATCGTCAGTCAGTCTGTCATGAGCATCATTTGAATCAAGGCAACGGAGCCATTCTAGTTTCCTTGATTTCAAAGGGCTTCATCAGGTTCAAATTTTTCAGTGTGGAGCCGCTACATTTGTTGGCCAGTGTGTTCCCTGAGGGGAGTCAACATTTACGGTATTCATCTGCGAAAACAGGGGCGCTTATAAAAGGCAACTCGGCACACTCCTATTTTGTTTTCCCCTGTTGGTCATTGTTTTGTGTGTGTTTGTGTCGCTTCCATTCTGTTGCACCCTGTGTTATAATGACAGCCATTCTGACATCTTTCCCGCCAAAGATCGCCTAAAAAAAATACCTTCATTTTTAATGCATTTACAAGAGGCGTCACTTGGATGCGGATTTTCTCTCTGCACAGGCCAACCCGGTCCTTTTCCTCACGCGAGTAGCAAGGGTTCGCGGTACGCTAAAATAAATGGTTTCATTGTGATTATACCTGTATGTGGCCTCAGATCATAGACACACCCTTCCTGGTCCATCCGGCCAAGAAGAACTTCCTTCCTGGAATGCTCTTTCAGAACCCAAACATTGACTTAACCTTGGGGAGCATGTACAGGTAAAGGAACCGCAATCATTTCCCATAGCATGTCGTTGACATTTTTGATGGGCTCACCGATGCTGTGTTTTGTTGTTGTCGTTTTGGTATTTATGTAGAGAGTGCTACGACAACAACGGGCTGTATCACGCTCTTCAGCTGGAGACCATGTTCAACATCAACTCCTTCCTCAACAGGACAGTGGCAAGTGTCCGGTCGAAATGCGACTCGCTCGTGATAAGTGTCGGATCATATTAATTGTGTGCTATGCGTGTGTGTCATTAGTACAACAAAGACCTGGCCAAAGTGCTTGAGAACGTGCAGGTGGACATGCAGGACGTCACGCTGCTGGAACAGGAGGGCAGAGACAACCTCATCAACTTTGCCAACGCGGGCATCGGAATCATCGACTACGAAGCCTACCTGGCTGAGGTGGCTTGACATTAATACTGGGGACAGTGGCCTTAGTGATTGACTGCTAGATTAGCGGCCGTCAATTCGTCCTTACTGAGTCAGTGACTTAACCGGTTAGACAAAAACTTAGCTCAGTGATTAATAGGGCTGAATGATTTTTTATTTTTTGGTTTCAGGATTGAAATTGTGATTCTAGAGAACATAATTTCGAGCTGTAATGAGGCACCATCGCCAACAGAGGGCAGCCATGTTCGATTTCAGCTAATTAGTCAGCTGGTCAACCAGGTGATCTGTTTGGTTGTGAGTTCGTCACCCTGGGAGGGAATTGGTTACTTACCGAACGAGTCAGTTAATTTATTAATCAGTGAATTAGTTAATAAGTCAGCCAGCCAGCCAGTCAGTTCGTTAGACTAGATGAGCAAATAGATGGACAACATTGATTGAGAGGTTCCGCTGTATTCCGAATCAGAAATCGAATCGAATGTCTCCAGGAAACCAGAAATCGAAAATATAACACAAAGACCGCTGACTGTAAAGTGACAAACTTGACATGTTGTTTATGTTTTCAAGGTGAATAAGGGAACCACCCTTGTGGACCTTCTGACCTTTGCCACTGACCTGGAGGGGCAGGCTGACCAGCTTGTAAGTTGATCAGACCCCCGAATACTGACTTTTCTTAAGCATTGGTGGTTCAGTGGTAGAATTCTCGCCTGCCACGCGGGAGGCCCGGGTTCGATTCCCGGCCAATGCACTTACCTTTTCTTTTGCTCACTTCCTCCAAACATGTGGCAAGCGTTACCTCGACTCCCACGTTTTACTTTCCTCAATCTTTATTTCTGTGTGTGTGTGTGTGTGTGTGTGTGTGTGTGTGTGTGTGTGTGTGTGTGTGTGTGTGTTTGCAGCCACGTGGCGCTCTGGAGAACGCGCTCAAAGGTCACGCCAGCAGCGTCCGACAGATCCACCGAGAAGTGGTGATCCCCATGGAGCAAGCCATGGTACATTCCATGCAAAATACGCACGTGCACCTCACGCGTTTATTATTGTTCTACGCAAGCAACTCCACTCACATTTTTCTCTCCTTTTATTCACTGTGACAGAAATATGTCCGTGCCAGGGTAAGCGCGGTGACAGTGGTTGTTGTGTTTTTACTGTCGTCATGCTGTGGTGACGTGGCGGTGTGCCCCGGACTTGTTCATGAAAATTCAACAAGTACACTTTACATGAGCGTAACAAGGGTTTTTGTGTCATTGTGCAGAGCACCTTGAGTCAAAGCATAAAGCAGCTGCAGAAAACCTCCAAAGACCTGCCGGTGAGACACTGCAAAAAAAAAAAATTAAAAAAATATATATATACACACACACACATATACCACTCTAAATTAATTTTTCATGTTTTCATATTTGTTTTTCACGTAAATATATGTACATATTTTACACAATTGTGTTTCATTTTTTGTTGATTTTTACATATATTTTTTTGCAATATGTTAGGTTTTTGTTTTTTTCATGTCGCCTATGTTATAATTTACTTATGTTCATGTTACATTGCTACATGTTTAAGTTTATATTTTCGTGTGACTATTTTTTTGCATTCATATTTGATTCCCATGCTTATTGAAATTGTACTTTGGCATACATGTCATCATTTGTATTACAATTATTATTTATACAGTGTTTATTTATCTCGTATTTGTATTTTGCATCTCATTGTCATTTGTGTACTACTTTTTTGAATCGTTTTTAGCGTGTAAGCTATTTTACGGTCCATTGTCTTTTTTGGACTACATTTTACACTTTTAAATGTTGTTTAGGTGAAGGTGACCAACATCCTGAGCGCCATTGATGCCTCAGAGTACCTCATCAGTAACAACGCCTCACATGTGGTGAAACAGGTACCAAAAACAAACAAACAAACAAACAAACATAATTGGCAGTGTGTTTTTAACCCTTTTTGGGAAGGGATGAATGTTGTTTTTTAAAGAAACAAACGAACAAAAAAATTGCTCTTCTTTCAAGAAATATACACACAGTATATAATTCGCTTTGGTTGTGTGTCTCCAGGAAACCAGAAACTATGTCCAAAGCTTGGTGGGATACTTCAAACAGTACACAGACTGGGTTCACAACTCTGTGAGTGTTGTTTCCGCTTCTACAAAATCGTGTCAGATGTACAATAATGCCATAATATTCAGGACTATCATGTGTTTGGTGGCTGCAGCTGACTGCGGAAGTGGCTCAGTGTAAACCCATCAGCAACATTGTGGACAGCATGGAGATCGTTGCGTGCAGCTTCATTGCCGACTCAGTGGTAAGGCACCATGCCAGATTTGTTACTGTATGTAAAGAGACTGGACGCTTTGTTCACAAGCATTGGTGGTTCAGTGGTAGAATTCTCGCCTGCCACGCGGGAGGCCCGGGTTCGATTCCCGGCCAATGCAACTTGCTTTTCGTTTAGGTCCTCAAACATGTGGAAACCATCAGTACCCCCTGCCCCCATCCAGATGTTTTGCTGTCCTTTTTATTCAATTGAAATATACTCCCGGTATGTTTTTATATATATGTGATGTCAATTCCGCTTCACCGAACCCAATAGTATCCGTCTGCAGCTTGCAACCCACACTTAACCTCCCGGCGACTGGCGACTTTAAATTTATTTTATATGAAAATTCACAACACCGTGAGCACACTGCTGAGCATTGGTGGTTCAGTGGTAGAATTCTCGCCTGCCACGCGGGAGGCCCGGGTTCGATTCCCGGCCAATGCAACCTAGCTTTTCATTTTTTAAAAAATTAGATCCTAAGGAATGTGGCAAATATCAGTCTGCCCCCCCCCCCCCCCCCCCCCCCGGCCCCCGGTGATTTTGAATTTGTTTTTTAAATTGGATATTCTCACCACCGTAATAGAACTTCTGAGCATTGGTGGTTCAGTGGTAGAATTCTCGCCTGCCACGCGGGAGGCCCGGGTTCGATTCCCGGCCAATGCAACTCCTTTTTCATTTGGGTCCTCAAAAATGTGGAATTCATCAGTCCCCCCCTTCCCCCAAAAGATGTTTTGCTGTCCTTTTTATTCACTTAAAATATACTATGTCTCATATAAATGTCATGCCAATTCTGCTTAACCGGACCCAATAGTATCTGTTTGCATCTTGCAATTTTAAAACTTCTCAATATGGTATGTCCGGTCGTAAGGAGCAAGAATATATATAAGCATTGGTGGTTCAGTGGTAGAATTCTCGCCTGCCACGCGGGAGGCCCGGGTTCGATTCCCGGCCAATGCAACTTCCTTTTCCAATTGTGTCCTCAAACTGTTAGCCTGAACTCCAGATGTTTATTCTTTTAAGTTTTGCAAGAAAGTAACGTCAACGCTGCGTCACCAAATCCAATAGTAGCCAACTGTAGCATGCCTAACATCTGGTTGCACATCGAGAAACGCCCACTGTCAAGTCAAGCTGGAGGAGCATTGCGGATTCCCGGGCCAATGCAAGCGGTTTTTAGACGGTGAATAAGAAGGGTTCATTTTTTGTTTTTTCTAGAACACGTTCTGGTTTGGACTGGGACTGTGCAGCATCCTGCTGCTCCCCAGTATCATCATCTCCATCAAACTGGCCAAATACTACCGAAGGATGGACACGGAGGACGTCTTCGAAGAGTGAGTTCACACAACACAATTCAATACATTATACACAGTAAAGAGATCGTATTTATCAGTTTATTTCCTCTTCTTCCCATTTTTAATCACCCTTAATTTGTGTCATTTTTCACACTCATGATTTTCTCCCAGCTCCCTTTACCCTTGGCTTGTTGCCCTTTGACCCTTCTTTCGTTGTCACGTTTCGTCCTCGCTTTGACTTTGGATCTTTACCTTCTTCATCATCATCATCATCACTATCATCTTCATTCTCAAAAGTCATCTCCTCTTTTGGATGAATCCTTCTTTTGATGCTTTCCGATGATCTTCTTCACTCTGGACATTTTGCCACTGGGCTCTTCTTTTGCATTATGGGTAATAACGGTAAACCTGATGCCCGATACCTTTGGAAACTGTGCCGTGCCATCGATCGCATGCACGTGGTGAAGGTATATTTTTATGTAGTATTATTATTATTGTTCATATTTTTTTATTACTGTATTTCCTGATTGAGTCCCTCTAATAGCCGCCATGACCCCAATTTTTATTACAATACAAATAAACACCCCCCTGAAAGTCGACGCCTCATTCTTCCCATCAATGGAAAGCATGTTTTAAAGGGGAAGTTATGTTCTTTGCTATAATACATTCAGTGCACTCCCACTATTGCAAACACAAACTTAATTTAAAAAAATAACAAAATCGGAGAAAGCCCTCATCGGAGATAGTTCTCATTGGCTCAAGTTCCCTTCTGTGTGTGTGTGTGTGTGTGTGTGTGTGTGTGTGTGTGTGTGCGTGCGTGCGTGCGTGCGTGCGTGCGTGCGTGCGTGCGTGCGCACACGTACGTATTTGCCTGTGCAGTAGCTCCCCCTATAGCGACACCCTGTTCCGATTCCCTCGAGCCTCGGCTCCCCCGATCTGCGCCGACTGCTGATTCAAAATGGAGGTTGTCTCCCCCATGACGAGGTAAAAGGTCAATCTTCTTACAGTACCGTTTGGGGCTTTGAACATATCGCTCGAAGCGGTCAACAGCCGCCAGGATCCCAGTCTTATCCTCTTGATCAAGCGTCCATCGCTTTCATCTCAGATGTGACAAGAAGACGTGGAGAGGACACTTAACTTTGGTGGGGACGCCAACAGCACTTCTGTCGCCCTGCGCCGCCTTTTTGTGCACAATCTTTGGATCGGCCATCTTGACGTCTAATATTATGAGAAAGCAAAATACATGACTTGGACGTGACTCTAATCATGTGGAACACTTTCTTATTGTAGCCTGATCATATAAGTCATCTTTGAATTTCTTCAGAAAACAGAAAAACAAATAGGCAAGCTTAGTTTTTTTGATTGATTTGGTAACAGTATGTTAATAATGACTTCAACAATTATGCTCTTTGCCCTTCGGAAACGCTTTAAGTATGACTAAACAAAGACACGAACAAGGTTGCTGTATTAATTGTATTTTTTTTTTCACAGTGGACAAGAAAACTGGAACTGAAGCGCCGGTTCTCGTAAGTGCTTGTTTTATGTCATCCTGACTCAAGAAAAAAAAGGGAAGGCAAACAACAAGGCCCATTTATTGACTGTTGGTGATTCTCGACGTCGCCCTTCAGTTTTCCAAGATAACCCAATTCTGGATTTCCTCTACAAATCTTTGGATTATCCCAAAACCAACGGGGTGGGGGTGGGGGACTAAGGTTAACAAACAAACAGGAACTCTGAACTTTCCAGCCAATTGTCATGTACTTATTCAAAGCTACCCGAATGTGTTTTAACTCACCTGTCTTTCTCACATAGCTAATTCCGTCTGTATCCTTACTGTCAGTCACATGGACACAATGTGTACATTTTTATATATATATATATATATATTTGTTTATGTTTCTTTTTCTAACATATGTTTAGTTTTTGTTTTGTTTTTTTGTAGAACTAGCCTTTCCTTTATGTGAGAGCGAAACTATTAGCATGGTTTGCGCTCAAGAGGTTACGAGAGTGGTTTGAGGAATATTAAATTGTTGGTTTCTGACACCATGCAACCAGCTGTATCTTCTTCAAAAATAACTTGTGATTTGACAATTTAATATGAGATACCTGACGTTTGGGAAGCATCATAGCATCATATTTAGTTTTTTCATCGTAATATTTTGTCATTTTATACTCTCAGTGGTCCACTGTAAGTAGCTTTTGAGTTCCCTTTTCCTGATGTTTCCAAGTTAATGCTAAGCTAGCAGAAAATCAGCATGTAAGATGATTTTCCCAAACTCCAAGCTCAAGCTAAGCTAAGATAACAGGAAATAGTAAAATAAATTACAAAGTCAGCTTGTGAGCTTATTTTCCCCAACGTTTCCAAGCTAATGCTAAAGACAAACAGAAGTGGAGGTGCGGTGGGGGGGGGATGATATTAGCTTGTGAGTTGCTTCATCACAATGTTTCCAAGGTCATGCGAAGCTAACAGGAAGTGGAAACTTTCTCTTTATGTCAGCTTGTGAGCTGCCCTTTCCATTGGTTCCAACATCGCGCTAAGCTCATAAGAAATAGTTAAAAAAAAAAAAAAAAAAGCTAACAATGTTGGGGGGGGGGGTGTGTGGGTGGGTGTCAAAGTGCATACACAAAAATGAATACGCATAAATAGACGCTTTGGAAAAAAAAAATTCAACAAAAACGCAAGCTCGTGACATTCCAAAAGTGCCATCACGCAACCGTCCACTTGCAACATACATTTTCGCAGATGCACGCATTTTACTGGATGAAACCATGACATGTGTGTGTGTGTGTGTGTGTGTGTGTGTGTGTGTGTGTGTGGGTGGGTGGTGTTTGGAGGGGGGGGGCTCAAAACCATGAATTAAAAAAAAATCTAACAAGCGTCGGCTTTGTCTACATGGTGGCTAACAGAAGCTCTCTGTCAGTGACATGTATGAAGAGGCGAGCGCATTTCCCAGTTTAATAATATTAGCCACTCTGCCAAAGCACACACAACGCAATCACTCATACGTTTTGGGGTGATGACAGCTTTTACACATAAGACCATTGCGATTTCTTTTGATGTGACTTGCCGTGATTCAACCTACATTCATGAAATGGAGAAAAATGTCGGAACAGAAGTATCTGTATTTGAACATAATTTTTCCGCCGGCTACTAATGTCTTAAGTTGTGTTTGGTTCTAAACTGTGTGCAAGAAAAAAAAGCTGTAATATTAATCACGTTACATTACTAGATAGCCTCACTGCGGGCATATTTTTCCCCGCCTTGACAGTTTTTCTTCAAAAGTCCCCCGTCGCCACCCACTGTGCTCTTTCCCACCCCCTCTTGATTGATGAACTTCCTGAATGGCGGTTGGGTGTTCAGGAAATCAGGCAGGCGGCAGACTAAACATTGCCGCCACTGTTCTGCTTTGTGTCCCCTTTGCAGCCCACTTAACACTTACTTGAAAGACGTCCTCTGTTATCCTCAACTCTCAATCCCGATCAGGTTGTGCTCAACTGCTTTTGGAAAGCCATAAGATTTGAGTTTTTGATGAGGAAAAACAGCACCCACTTGTGACGAGGATTAATAACAAGAATGTAAAGTAATACGTACATTTAATGCTTCAGTGTGCTGCTCTGTCTGGTGTGCATCTCGGCCACCAGGAGGCAGTGCTGTTTAACACAGCAATACCAACGAAGAGTGCACTTCATTTTTCGTAGAGGATAAAGAATATATGCCTGTGGATATTGTTTTTGTCCCGATTACTGCTTATTTTTAAAATACCTTTATTTAAAAAAAAATTGAATTACAAAAAATACAACCACGCTCTTTGCGTTGCGGCCCGGAGTAAAAGTCGTAATAAAAGATTTTACATGATAAAGTCTTGAGTTTGAAGTTGTAATTTTATATTGATAAATTTGTAATATACAGGAGTGGGGGGGGGGATCATTACGATTTAGCGTTACGATTTAGCGTTACTTTTCAACAAGAAGTGGTATAATCTTTCTTGAAATATTATAGACACAAAACCCCGTATTTGTACGAGAAAAAAAATCTTTAACAGAATTTAATTCAATTTTTTTCACGTAATTTGTGGTATTTGTCACTCAATTTTATTTTATTTTATTTTTTGGGGGGTGGGGGGGAGTGGCATGAATTAACAAATAAAAGGTAATTTAACATTTAAGTCATAAACTTAATGTGACAAAAAGTCGTTAGGTAATGTTAAATAGATTTTTGGGGCGGGGGGGGGGGGGGCTTTTGATTTTATATAATATTTAATCCTTTCATGCACCCTATAACCTGATAACATGATAAGCTTTCCACTGTAGTAGCCGCTGTCCCTGATAGGATTAATATTTATAAGTGATGCTTATTTTTTTATTTCTTTTTTCGTAACTGAGCCAGAAGTCAATTTGATCAGGCGCAGGTATAAAGTACATACTAATATTTGTCCTATAAAGCACTCGCTAATTCCTGACAGCATCTTTGCCTCCCTGTAGGTAAGCATTAAGAACCCTTTCAATGCTTTCACAGACTCCTAAAGTTTATTCTGGCACCTCAAAATCATAAAAGACGTGCTTCTTATTTGGACAGATCATCTTTCACTCTCTTAATAGGAATATATAGCGCGCATGCATACACACATACAAATAGATGCCGTATATTTATGCATCAATAGTGAAAGAAGGTCCTATGTGGGATTATGTAATGTGTCACGAAGAGGTTTGCCTCGTGCCTTATGGGTTCGGCATCGTTAAAAGTCACCCGCCCTTCACCCCTTTCCCTGAGTGGACATCACACACTCCAGGTGTTTGTGCGTGTGTGCGTGTGTTTCCGCGCTTGTGTGTGGTGTGAGGAGGAGGAGGAGGTGGTGTGTGTTGAGCCAAAGAATGGCATCTTTGTGCACCTCGACCCGACACCGCCGCTTTCGGATGTTTTTGATCAAGTCCAAATAGAGCCAGAACAAAGGAGGACTTTTACAAGAGAAAAGTAGGCTAAAATAACATTGAAAATTTGCACGTATCGAGTCGGGCATTTTATAAGAAAATCATTTTATGTGCATTTATTATGATATACTGGATATTAGTATGCAAAGTGAAGGACTCTCTTGAATAAAAATGACCATTCAAGGACAGCACAAAACCGCTGAACAAGAAAATAACTTTTCTCACCAAAATCAACTGTCTAAATTTTTCTATTATCGAGGCGCCATGTTTGCATAGCATTCTCAATAAGCAAAAAGATCAAAAAAATCATGTGGTCGGACACTGTAGGGCAGTACAAGACCCAATGTGAGCGCATTTACAACATTTCTGGAATCTAGTGGTGATTAGTGATCTTACATCTTAAAACCACAGTCGAGCTTTGCATATTCGCAGTTTGGGACATGCAGATTCGCATTTTCAATTTTTTTTTTTTTTAACACGAATAAGTTTTCGTTATTCAGTACACCCATGCGCCCAACTCATTGCCCGCCTTCCCCCGCATCGCGTGTGCGGTGTAGGCGGAGCTGCATATTCACCTGAAGAAAGGCGTCTTTGTACTCCTCAACCTTATAAAGCCGCCCTTGGACCCTTTCTGGCCTTCGCGCACCCTTTCCGTACTCGTCCTCTAAACGTCACTTCCCAGTATGAGGGCCCCAGCTGTCGTTCTCGTGATGGCGGCGTGGGCGTGCGCGTGCCACGCTCAAACCGACAACAGCGTCAACCAGCAGCAGCGCAGCATCTGGGACGAGCCCATCCGCTTCAGCACCAAGAGCAAGGACGCCTGCACCATGGTGGTGTCGGGGGCCTCCGACCACACCCGGCTGCGCGTTTCCTGCAAGGGCCCCACGCCGCCAGGCGCCGGTCAGGGCCGCGCGTACTACTGCGACTTCCAGGGCAAGCCCAACCTGTGCCGCGCCTACAGCCTCAACCCGCGCCACTACTTCACGCAGATCATGTGGGAGCTGCGCAAACTGAGCCACGCCTGCCAGGGCGCCAAAGTCTACCGGCCGCCCATGTGTAAAAAGCATCCCGACGAGGTCCAGATGAGCTTCTTGTCCGCCTGGCCCCGAGCAGCCAAGCCCGCCAAAGCCGGCGCCCCGGCTCAGCCCAAACCCGCTGCCACTCAGAAACCGCAGAAGCCTCAGACGCCCGTCAAGCCCCAAGCGGGCAAAGCCGTCCCAGCCCCCGCCAGGAAGACCACCCCCAAGCCAGCCAAGACCACCGCGAGGTCCCCGACGGAGCTGCCCGAGTCCAAGGCGTCCCGCATAGCCACGGAATACTGCTGGAAGAGCTTCCACGGCATCTGCACGTACTTCATTGGATGGTTTAAGAACTGACGCGGACGGGTGAGTCACGCTGCAAGAAAGCGGGAGGGAGGGGGGGAAGGCCTGTGACTACACATCGGCTATGTCAAAGTGAACTCCACATTTTTGGGGCTCCTTGGATGGACCCAGTTTGCTCGGATTTGTTTACTGACCCCTTGTCACTAGGCAGATTTCACAGATATCGTTGAGGTTTCGATCATTAATTCCCCCATTGGCCAATTACAAAAATGAACTGGCTACCAGTGCAGTCCCTCCGAATACAAGTCAGACATCAATCAAATTATTGCCAAATAAAATAATAATAATACTTGTTATTACATATGCATAAATCCACCCAACATGTAATCATTATTTATTTTTATTTTATCCAATAATCTGTATGTATAATTCATTTTTTGTATTAATTTTTCAAACTTCACGCCCCCCTCAAAATATATTAGTTTTGCTTAATTCATTTTTAAAACCTATTTATAGAGAAACAAATATATTGTACTCTCAATCCAAATATTAATTTTGATTCTTTTTTACTTTTAAAAAATTACATCACAACCTACTTCATCAATCAATCAAATTATTTTTTTACAGAAATTCTGCAAATGATATTTGATGCTTTTTTTAGTATTTATTTTAAACAATAATCACAAAATGTTTTATTTTAATACTTGTTTATAAAATATTTTTGGAACTGAAAAATATGCTAATTTAAATGTGTATTTTTTATAAGATTTTTTAAAATTTGTGTAACGGAAATTTCACAATAAAGTCACTGGTCTTTGTTAAATATAAACTACATTGATAAAGGAGATTAAAAAGTCATTTGGAATGTTGAAATACTATCCGTTGATAAAAATATAAAATCGTGTAAAAACGATTAATCCATCAATTGGAATTCAATGAATGCAGCCTTTATGATACAAGAAACAATTGTGAAAGTCAAACAATATTTAAAATGTTGGTTGGATATGTCGAATTTATTCATTCATAAATTTTGTTTCAGGTGGGGGGACACCGCCAATGGACTTGTCACTTGACATCGTCATTCACAACTGAGCATCACTGTAGTGAGTGAGTGATCGTCAAAATTGGAAGAATAAAATGAAGAGTTCTCATTTTTATTCAAGCACCGTGTGCTGTTTTGCTTTTTTTTTTTTTTTTAACCTCTCAAGCCGCTTCCAATCATGCGCTGCGTTCAAAGACCTCCTTGTTCACACACATCAGCAACCCGTCTGCCGACTGGCCCCGGAGAGTTGTTCACATGTCGGACAGCTGAACTACACACTACACTATTCAGCTGTGAACACATAAACACAGAGGTGGCCTGTGTGTTCCACAGACTGGCCTACTAACCTCAAAACAAACTTATATTGTTCGAACATCAGTAGAGAAGCAGGGTACAGTGGATATAAAAAGTCTACACACCCCTGCTGGGATGCAAGAATAACAGGGCACACCCTGGACTGGTCGCCAGCCAATCACCAGGCAAATATACCATCAGCATTCACACTCACATTCATACCCACGGAAATCTAGTGTTTAATTAGCCGAACATGCATGTTTTGGGAATTTGGTAGCAAGCTGGAGTATCTCAAGGGTCCAACCCAGAACCTCTCAACTTTGAGGCAGAAGTGCTGACCACGAGCTGACTGTGCTGAGCCTCACTATTGCAATGCTTTCTCTTCATAGACATGAAGAAGCATGTCCTCGATGACTCATGAGTAACTGGAACCAGTTCCCCAATCATTGGGCTCGGCCGAGCATGAGTGATTTGTCTTTTCTGGGCTTCAGTGTGCCTGAAAAGACTGAATTTTTCGAACCGTGTCAAGCCGAGTGAACGGTATTTATTTTCGCGGTTCCAAATATCACCCTCCTCAAAACTCCCTCAGAGCCCCGAGTGGAAAGTTTGAGGAAAAAAATCATCCCCAGACACCACTTTTGCGGAATCGCAATGAAATTGGTTGCACATGTTGACAACAACAGGGCGCACCAGGGAGAATAGATTAACCATGAATGTTTTTATGAATGCTTGTTTGCTCATATGTGCCTTTTGTACCCCGCTAGGTTTAAGATTAGGGCCCTTCAAATCTGGCAGCATCCACCCATACTCGGTATTCCAAACAGACGTGTTTTGCAATCATGGCGTGCGTCAAATTATGCCAACATGTCCTGGCTTGTCAGCATGTTTACCAGGCTTTCATTAAAATGTTCTAGGAAATATAAATACCTGACGAAATTCGGTCGTGTCAATTATAAAAATTAATAACTTGTGATTCACTTCAGCAGCGTAATGAACTGAATCACTTTAGTCACCATTTTTGCTCGCTGGTCGGCAGATTTCACCAGGGCGAGATCACTTTTTCCCGATTGGCTAATGAAGAAAAATGGATCACGTGGTGGTACATGGGCTCCCCCTAGTGGTAGAAGAAGAAACATTGAGCTTGTTGCAGTGGTTTCCATTTTATTTTATTTTATCCAGTACGTTCCATTTGGTTAACAACAGTTCAGTTATGTTCATAAAAAGTACAAACATTCTTATTTAATTTATGTGCAATACATTTTAATTGAATCATAATTTAAGCACAGTTCATTATTTCCCTACAGTTAAGGGCTATTTAAATGTTTAATGTTAAGGTGGCCTAAAATAATTTCAGAAATACAGTTTAGAAATAAAAACGGTCGCTTTTTCTGAACACTCGTGCCTATAGCACTACTGTATTTTAATGTCAATCTTGATTGTAATTTTTGTTTAGGTCATAAGTGTTTGACGAATACTAAATAATTTCTGTTTTGTTTATAACGTACACACATTTTAAGGAAAACACACGTACAAAAAGAATAGTGGTTATGGAAAACTCTTTATTTAAAGCAAGATAAATTCAGCTCTGTATTAAATATAATTTTGGAAAGAAGAAAAACTAGCAGTCATTATGCACCATGGACAGAAAGAACGTGCACACGCTGGCCCAGGAACTGCTGCAGTACTCCTCCGCCTTCTTGCGGGTCTCCGGGCAGGCGGTGGTGTTCGTCGCAGGCGGTCGGTACGTCGGGGGCCGGTCCACACCGCCGGATTGTGCGGAGATGACGGAGCTGTGAATGTCCAACTTGAAGTGCGCGTCTCGGGGAGCTCCCTTGCACATCCGCGCCCTCACCCTGGTCTTGTCGTCCGCGCACACGCCGCTCGCGAGCCGCCTAAAGGAGCGGGACACCTGCTTCCAGAAGCCCCGCGGGTCGGCGCGGAAGGCCAGGCAGAGGCGAGGCTTGCCGTCGTAGCTGCACTCGCGGTCGGTCACCCCGCCGTGGACGCGCGCCACGGGGTCCTCGCACTTGACCGACACCGTGACCCGGTCGTCGCCTCGCTCCTGGGCAAGCCACGTGCAGTTCATCGTGCCTCCGTAGGGGAAGTTTCCCCGGCCGGCCACCGCTGGAGCTGTCCCGGGAACCCCTGCCGTCTCCCCGGAGGAGATCATCAGGAAGGGAAGACAAACAAACAGAGTTCTCAGCATCTTGACAATGGTCCAATCACTCAAGCTCGTTGACTTTATAGGCACGAAAGAACTTCCGGTGAGTAATAGAGAGCCAATCAGAGTCGTCCGCAGCGCCCACCACCCCAACACATCACCCACACATTTACAAACAGACGCCCCCACGTGACTCACCAACGCTTCCCGCCACAATGGAAAAGTGAGTAAGGGGGCGTGGCTTTGGAGGGGGATGCCTGGGCAAAGGACAAGTTTGTGTTTTTATTACATAACATTAATTTCGTTTGTCATTTATTTGATACACATTTCAGGTTATTTATTTTAGAACATTTATTTAGAGAGGTTCCTTGACTTTTTTCATGTTTTTTTGTCGTAAGAAAAAGAGAACTCTACAGTAATGAAGTTTATAAAAACATACAGTAGTAACAAATGAAGTGCAAATTGTGCATCATAATTATTTAATTGGCAATGTGCTGCTACTTCTGATGTATACACTTTGGTCACCAAGGGGCGGTATACTGTATAAACATGCACAAAAAAATTAGGCGCCATCGTATTATATTTAATCATTATTTCTGAACTTAGCCAAAAGTAAAAGAAGATTTCTTAACTTGTCTCAGCGAGACCAAACAAGCCAATCAGAGACTGCAGAGAGGAGGTGTGACGGAGGGTTGTGTCAATCATTTGACTTGTGGGGAGAAACGCAGGCTGTCACAAAGAAGACTAGTTTCTTGGCCGGTTATTTCATTCCAGTTTGCAAGAAAAGTTTTCAAAAAAAAGAAAAAGTTGGAGAGTTCTGTACTTCTTGTCAAGGGACAGAACGGTGATGTTTGAGGTGCAGATGACTGCAAATGGACGGCATGTGACTGTTGGCCCATCCATCAGGCAAGTTGATCACGCTTATGTTTTCCTTGATTGCACATTCCCCCCAAAATAGAACAATCCAAAGACAAAAGGCACGGCAAAGGATTTGATTGTACTTCATCAATTGAAAAGTTTATTACTGACTCAGCTGTCAAACAAACAAGTGCAAACACATGGAAATGGGATCATTCGTGAAATTAGCGGACCGTCTGTTAAAATGCGGGATGGACGTGAAACTGAAATGTTAGCTACCTTTCCATGATTGGCTATGAGATTTTCAAAAGTACCCGGCGGCTCGTCTGTCAGCATCCCAATGCGATACGTTTGTGCGGTGAGTAACTTCGAACGAGCTCAGTCATCTCCCAAAACTGCAGGAGGTGGGATTTGATTTGGCCACTGTTGCCACGGTTACGCGTCATCCCCTCCACAGAGGAGGAGTAAGGCCTTGCGGTAGTCGCCGCCAGTATCACCCTGTATAAACAAACAAACAAACAAAACACACACATAAAGTTTGAGAGAATGCCAGCCTTCATCACTTCTCATAATTACTTTATCAGTACTTTCAGGATCAATTTTCAAGATCTTGCCTAAAACATCCAATCGTACCAATATTTATGTAAAACCGTATGGTATTGATTTCAACATCATTCACGTCACAATTTTAGCTACAAATAAGTCCTGAAATATAAATGTATGCTACGCTAACATGCTCCAAAATAATTTTTAAAAAGTCAAAATATTACAAAAATGGGATCACCATTTTAAAAGAAAACCACTGTAATACTAGAGCACAGTGGTTAAAAAAAAGGAAAAATATTCAAAGAATGAAGTCATGATTTTACAAGATAAAAGTAGTATTAAAACTATAGTATTGTTGTCAGAGGGTAATTTTACAAGAGTGACCGATATGAGAAAAATGGGGCGGCGTTAATGTGCACCTTGATCATGGAGTGGAGGGAGCAGGCGAACATCCTCCTGAATTCTGCTCTGATGTCCAACAAGTCTACCTCACTGCGAGTGGCCATCACTCGGATCACAGTGTTGTCGTCGGTTCCTGCACCCTGACAACATACAAACCTGAATATAAATCCATCCATCCAGATCTCGATAGATAGATAGATAGATAGATAGATAGATAGATAGATAGATAGATAGATAGATAGATAGATAGATAGATAGATAGATAGATAGATAGATAGATAGAGAGAGACACACCTTCATTGCGTAGTACAGAGTCTCAGCAAAATAGGCCGGGACGCTCCTGGCGCACTTCACTACAGAGGGAAACAAACAGAAAAAAAAATAATTCATTTTACAAGTCTTGGGGTCAGTAGCCGAGGTACGCACTGAACTAACCAACAGCGAGCAGCAGCTCTCTGAGGCTTCCGGATGTCTCCCTCCTGATGCTCTCCTCCATCTCGTACCCTGACAGCTTCATGTAGGCGTCAAAGACTGAAAAACAGAGTGCACAAAAGTGAGGTGACGAACGTTGTGACTGCGCTACGTGCCGGCCTCCCCACAAACCTTTCCTGAGGTGCTGGGGACTGCGGTTTCCCAGGATGGTGACAAACGTCTGCTCGTCGGTGCCGAACTTGTGCTCGCCGGCCTTGAACAGGACCTACCCAAACGACGTTTTGAGATTTTAAGAAAGCGAAAACAAGCCTCTGAAAAACGCTCCTCTAATTAGTTCCAAGTCTTCACAAGGTAACCAACTAGCTAGCGAAGCTAACCAACAATGAACGAAAGTACTTGGACTTGTGGTCAGTAAGCAGCTTGCTAGCTAACTACATAAGTGGGTGTTTGCTAGTTAGCTAACTAGATAAATAGCAAGCTAACAACAGTTTACCTTCCCACAGTTGGCAAGCGTTTGCTAAGTCGCTAGATCAGGGGTCCCCAACCGCCGGTCCGCGGACCGGTACCGGTCCG
>NW_017842060.1:2452983-2468497 GCF_001891065.2 Hippocampus comes
GTGTGAGGTGGAGTTTCTGCAGCAACAGCGACTAAAACAAAATTACGAAGTAGACTGGACATAAACCACACACTTGAGGTGTCATTGTCTCCTATTACCCCGAGATGGTACTGTCTGATTGCAGAAAATCAAGCTCGGGGCTGTGGTGAGTCGTCATTTTCATGCACTTTGAATTTGCGTTGTATCGTATTTTGAAGGCATTAAACATTACCAGAGCGATAAGAGTGTTGCGACCAGATTAGACGCTCCTTGTGTTTATTATTATATTTCGAAAACACCACAGTTTTCATGCAGCTCATACCATATTATTTTGTTGTATTAATCCGCCACACCTTAAATGCCGGTCCCTGAAAATATTGTCTGACTTAAACCGGTCCGTGGGGCAAAAAAGGTTGGGGACCCCTGCGCTAGATAACTTAAAATTCTTCTGAAAAGTAAAATACATAAAATAGCTGATTAAAATCAGCTAACTAACAAGCTAGCCAAATAATTAATAGTAAAGTAACTGACGTTCCAGTGATTCTAGTTTACTCAGAGTCATCACTGGCTAACTAACAGACCTGGGGTGGATCTTGTCTTTTAATTGCAACTTTGCAAGCGCCTCAATTCTTCAAACTGCAAATTAGAAGTTGTTATTGCGCTGGCATATTATCAAGGCTCTGACTTAAATGCTTCTATTGTGATTAAAGTTGTCCAGTTAGCTATTTCATTTGCAAACACTTCCTTACTGTTATGGTTTGACAGCAGTTGGCAAGCAATTGCTCACGAGCTGCCCAGGTAACTAACCATCATCAAAAACGTTAATTCACCATTTTTCTTAGCGCGACTCAAATCAAATAGTCGATGATGATATTTTGTCATATTCTACGAGCTTACTTCAGCATCAGTCTGGATGTTTGCCTCTTGGACACCAGTCTGCCTGTTGGCCTGTGTGGACAGAGTGAAGAGATGAGAACATACACTTGCACAATTCGATCTCTGAAACGCTGAATAATACATGAATGCAAACCGAGCACTGTTAATGGAAGACAATTTCCATGGGCCAACATTCAAGTTGCTCCGAAGAGACAAGATAGAAAGTAGGAAATGTTGTTGACCTGGAGCAGGATGACCAGGAGCCTCTTGAAGTGACCTGAGGTGTCTCCTGACACGTCCTCCTCCAGATCATCATCGTACTCTGGTAAAAACAAGCAAACAAAAAAATTTAAATATGTGTCACATGACACAGTTTATTCTTTCATGAAGGAATACTGGCTTCACACTGTTATAAACACACTGTTGTCACTATATTAAAAGAGACAGCAGGCTTTTGTCGAAAAATCCAGCTTTTCAGTCGCTATTTTAATATCCAAAATAGTCATTTCAAAACAGTCATATTTTGCCTGTAATACTGTGAGGCTTGACACTTTACATCAAGTTGAAGAAAAAAAAATCTTGAAAGAATTTTCTAATTTTTCAGAAAACAAAAGCAATATTTTCTTGAAAGGTAGTCATAATATTAAGAGTGAAAATATTTCTTTGTAAAATCCGTTTTTTGTGTGAAAAAAAGGATATTTGCAATTTTATCCTATTTTTTCACTGAAAAATAAAGGATGGTTTCAGAAAATAGCAGTGCAACAGAAAAAAGGATTTTGCTCATGCAAATTTTACATGGTAAATTCATTTGCTATTTGTTCATATTTTGCCTACAATCTTGTGAGACAAATCATTTAAATTTGGTGAGAAAAATGATTTATTTCATAAAGTTTTTTTCCATTTTATGAAAAAAAAATTTGAACATTAAAATTACACAGCTGATGGAAAAAGTCACAATTTAACGAAAACAAAACCAATTGTTTTTTTTTTTTTGGGGGGGGCTGTCATAATGCAAAAAAGTCAATTTTTTTTGCAGAAAAAAGTCATAATTTAGTCAAATCAGATTAAAAGACGTCATTTTGAATTCTAGGAAAAACATTCATATTCCACAGTGTTTTCAGCAAATCCGGGGCCACTGGAAGTGCACTTAGATTTTGTGAGGGGGGAACCTTGTAAACCAAAGCAGGTTACCTCGTCTATAGGCGGCTACGATGTCCTTCACCTGGTGAGTGGTCCTGGAGGCCAGAATCTCCACCAGCACCTTCTCATCAGTGCCTGCCCCCTAGTGATCAAAGAGGGCGTTTTCAAAGGCCGAAGGACGTACAGTAAGTGCTCTTTAATTTGTCTTTTTGGTAGTGAGGATTTTATGTGGTAGACTCAGTCGCCACTGAAGGCCTGAGTACCAAATACACGACCCGCTACTGAAGATGATCATACTCGGTCTTGTCCCTCCACCTCGCCAAACAAAACGAATATTCAGAAAACTTCACGTTGCGGTTTTTGACTCGACATCAACGTACCTTGATGGCGTTGCGAAGTGACGTGACGTCGTAGGCGAGGGGCGCGGTCATCAGGGCCACGATGAGCGTCTCAAATTTACCCCCGAGCTCCCCTTTCAGGTCTTGTATCAGATCCTGAAAAGACGACATATGATCTGAAGGGACTTTTTCAAAGCTTGTTCTCACTATTTTGCAAAAATAAAAGGTGTCATTTTCATGAGAAAAGAAAAGCATTCGGAGAGAAAAAAAAAACTAATCTTCTGAGGGAAAAAGTTGCACCCATGAGAAAAAAAAAAAAAAAGTAATTTTACGAGAAAAAAAAAGGTCACATTTTTTTCAGAGAACACGTATTACGTGAAGTTGCAATTTACTGAAAATACAAGCTATTTTTCTCGGAGTGGTCATTTTTCTTTGAAAAAATATGAAATAAAAGCAATAAATGTGTAATCTTGTCAGGAAAAAGTTGCACTTTTATAAATAAAATAATTTTAATGTAAAAAAAAACAGGAAAGAGTAAAATTTTCTCAAGAAGTGCAAAAATATATTACAAGAAAAAAAGCTTATTTTCAGAAAAGAAAAATCATAATTTCCATTAATACACATTTAAAATATTTGTTTTCATGTTTGGGGTAATAAAACGATAAAATAATGAAAAAAAAACCCCACTTTTTTTCCTCTGGAAAAAAAGTAATCATTACAATAATGTTGGAATTTAACAAGAAGAATGCCGCAATATTTTAAAAAAATAAAAATAAACAACATTTTGATTATTCTTCATCATCCTTGTATTTTGATGAAAGCATGTCGCGCGACTCAAACGACAGCTGTTCTCAATGCGGCGTCCCACCTTTCCAAAGAGCGTCTTGTAGGTGGTGACGATCTGCTGACGCTGGGCATTGCTGCGCGCCGTCAGCAGCTGCAAGATAGCTTCCTCGTCCGTTCCTGCGACGACAACAAAATACCCTTACGACACATCGTTATATCGTTACATCCCGGCTGGATTACTGTAATGCACTTGACTATGGAGTAGGCCGAATCTCCATTTAGCGTCTCCAGTTGGTCCAAAATGCTGCTCTTGATTGGTTTCCGGCTGCACTTTATGATCTAACAACAAAAGGCCCGCCTGTCTCTCTTGCAGCCGCACTTTTTATTGACCCTTTTATCTCATCATTACAGCGGGTGTTTGCCGAGCCGCTTCTCGGGTTTCACCCGTGTTTGCGCAAACGCTTGCCGCGAGCGCGGTCGTGGTCAAATGAGGCGTCAATTGACATCAGTGGAATAGGCGAGACTCCGCGTGAGCGTCTTACCCAGGCCTTTCATGGCCTTGTACAGAACTTCAGCGTCGGCGCTGGCGTTGAAGTTGGCGCTTGCTTTCACGGTTCCTCGGCTGGCCTGGGGCGACAACAACAGGATCAGCATCCGGATATATGAAATCGATTGTTTTCACCAGTGCAGTGAATTGGGTTTGCTAGTCGAGATCAGTTTCTTTTCATTATTAGCATGGACTGATCTAAAAAAAAAATTTAATCCCTAATCGTCCATATTTAATATATTTGACCTGATTTTATGTCAGAAAATGTGAACACTTTTATAATTTATGCTTTGTGTTACATTTGTATGACCCGTATTTGATTATTTTCACGCGATACATTTTCTATTTTGTGACCTAATACATAGTGTTTAAAATATTAGAACAAAAATATGTGATGCTAGACATCAAAAATTATTTTAAAAAAATTAGAAGTATGAAGTACGCATGATTATTAGGACCCACCCAATATGGATTTGTGGCCGATCTCAATTCTACTAAAATAACTTAATTTTTGGTCCCTGAATGCTCACACCAATTGCAATTTGAATTGCAGGCAGAACTTTTGACCGTTTTATCTTATTTTAGTATTTGCTTAATTTTACAGCAGAAAGAAGGATCACAAAAAAATGAGCAATATTCCAATGTCATTATCTTTGCCTCAAGTTGAAATGTGTTAAAATGTTTAAAAAAACAAAAAACAAACAAAAAAAAGACCGATTTTCAAATGAACTAACTTGCCCGGTCGAGTAATCAGTTGGTGACTCATATTCACATTCTTTTAGTTTGCCATTCACTCAACACTTGAAACAAAAGGGCTCCTGTTTGAAGAAAAAGTCACAATCTTATCACTTGATAATGGCTAACCGTGGATGAGCCTGTGCCGAGGAAAGGCAAACTGATCAATACGTTGATAGACGAAGCCGATGGGACAAGAGTGGAACATACGCTCCCTCGTATTGTCCCACAAGAATGACTCAACGGCTGTGTTGCGTCTCAGTCCAACGGAGGCGAGATGTTTGGAGAGCAAAACCGCAGGAATGTCGCCGCAAATCTGACGCCAAATCATGTGGAAGCTCAGCAAAAAAAAAAGACAACGACAAAAACAAAAGCGAGCATTTTGTGCTTCTCCGGCCAGGAGGAATTCCAAAATGTTCATGTGCTTATCCTCACAAATAAGCTGCAGCACAAGTTAAAATCTAATCAAAGTCAACATGCCTCTTGGGACAAAGAACAGCGATATGTGGACACGAACACAATGCGGATCGTTTCCAACGGAATGCTGGACATTGATTTGGAATGTTTTCAATCAAGTGATTCACGGTATCGGCCTTGTGCAAATTGTCGGGTCGCCATCACAACCAGTTTTTATTGGGTCGCAAAAAGACAATAAAACTCACTGGCTAAGATTTCTTATTGTCAGTGCCATAAATTAGGACCCAAGGATCCTTTACTTCCTGCCGCTGAACAGCACTTCCTGGTTCATGAAAAAAAATATGTGCATGTCAACAGGGAGAATGTGGATCATGAGCCTCGGAAGTGTGAGACAGACATGTTAACCACTAGTGCACCGTGCTGCCCGTTCTCTGCACCGCGCTTTTGAAATTTGATCCGCTAGACGTCGGTAATGTCTGGGGTAGCGCCTCCCGGGCGTTCCACCAACATCTCAGCACGAGATGACTCGCGGAAGTGAAGCTCTGTGGATACATTTTCAGCAGTTTTCACATCCTGCCAGCAAAATATGTGGCAACATTTTTTTTTTGTCCGTACGTTCTCCAAAGGGCGGGTTGAGACGTGATTTTGACAACTTTGAGGAGAGGGCGAATGGGCTTCTCTTGCCGGAATGTTGACCTTACGTACTGCATGTACACACACAGCCGACTGGTCTTATCAGCCCCACTCCTTTTGTTTATGGACATTACTGTATCTATGCTGTTGCCGTGGATACAGTAAAAGGGAATCCCCCCTCGGCTGGCCACAGATGGCGACCGCTCCATTTGAATGTGGCGGCTCCACCCTGACTTTGAGGAAAAGGGATGCTTCTCCTTTAAGATAGAGGCTGGGTTTTGCACTCTGGCTGGAAAAGGCTGTTTAAAAAAAAAACGACTGACAGACAGACAGACACACCCCACCCAAAATGAAAAAGAGCCGATATGAGTCACTCTAACCAAACTTCCCTCCCCAAAAAAGAAGCTTATTTGACGCCCCTATGACACTTCATCAACCTTCAACTAGTGACTTTAGGACTAAGTATGAACCTTTCGACCGAGGGGGTGGGGGTGGCAATCGCAAATTGTGGCTCCGTGTTAACAAATTTCGTTTTTATGCTACATTCCCAGGATTTGAAGATATTTTCGGAGTTTTGGATAAAATGTCCTGCAGGGCCACATGCACAGGTTTAGCCATCCCCGCCTTAGTCACAAACAAGCAAGATCCCATTTAAAATGTCCTGTCTGTGATGGATAAATATATATCCGCATGAATGCTTCGTTATATCAACTAAAATTACAGTTACACAGTAAATAAAGCGTCAAATAAATGTTTAGAGAGGGCGAAGTGTGTCAGTAAGACGGGGAAAGCAGCTCAAATGTTATGTAATTCGGAGAAAAAAAAGTGGGCGTTGTTATGGAAAGTCTCGATCCTTTTTTTTTTCTTTTTACTATCATGACTCATAGATTTGCATATATAACGGATCTTGTTCCTTACACACGATGATGACCTTGTACAACTATACAGTTAGATTTTTTTTTAAATGTATTTAATGTGTTTTTGCGTAAAATGCAAGAAAGTAACTCACCATTTTTACTGGAGTGGTTGGTTTTTTTTTCTTTGAGAAGACGTTCTGCCAAAAGGAGTAAAAAAAAGTGTCAATTGTAGACTTGAACAATTTCCGAAGTTCGAGCCCCACGTCAGTGTCAGTGTCAATTGTAGACTTGAACAAACAATTTCCGAAGTTCGAGCCCCACGTCAGTGTCAGCTGGCCGAAGATGAACGCCGACTTACCGAAGAGCTGCAGCTGTCACACCCGGTGAGTGCACGGAGAAAATCGGTGAGATGAAGCAAGAGAAGACTAGGAGGACAAGAAGGACGACAAACTGAAATCCGTTCGGAAAAACTCTTCTGGGCGTGTGAGTGAGTCGACACGCCACACCCCGGTGAGCGCAAGGCACCTTGGGAAATGTAGTTTAGGAAGCAAAAGAGCTGAAAATGAATATCTCGGGAACATTTAAGTTCCTAAAATAAATCATATTCAGTTGGCGATTCAGTTACATTCTCCTAAAAACTAATAGTCTTCTCCAGTGCACAATGGTTCAACCCAACGTGTCATACGCTGCCCAGCATCCGTCAATCACTTGAAAGCTTGAAGATTAAGTTAATTATTTCTTTTTTAAAACAGATCTTTACTGTGATCTTAAAAGAGGACACTTTGTGTTGATGTTTTTTATGTGCACAGATCTTTAGAATGAAGTTAATTCTTTTTAATTTTTTTGTTGTTGTTAAGAGACCACGATATAAATTGAGTTAAAGTTTATTAAATCAGACAATGATGTCCGACCACTCTTTTTTTTTCCTCAACCAAAAATGATTTGCGCTGGTTAGGTGGAACGTGGCTTTTACAAGGTGGTACATCACTGAAAAACGGTTGAGGACCACTGTTCAAAAGTGTCAACGCAGCTGTTCCAAGCTATTTTGTGATTGGTTTTGATTGCTACGTCACACCATTGTGGAAAGAATGCCGCTTCACCAGCCTGAACTTGCCCCATTTACCCAAAATCATACATTTACCCCTTTCTTCTGTCAATCGGCATCTTAACGCCGTAATATGTAAAGTAAAATGGCAAATCAAATAAATCATTGACGACCACGGTCGCGATAAATCATCAAGTTGGTGTGAGAGCACCCCTCTAGAATTCTCTTGAATGGTACGCCCCGTGTCCTATAAATACTACCGAATCTGTCGACGCTGGAAAATCATAAAAGTATTTCTTGAATTAAATATCGACAAAACATTTTAAACATGGAGTGGACTCCGATGGAAATCAACCCTGAGGTGAATTAAAATAACCGCGACCACCTTGATTTGAGTCATTCAAGGCGACCATAGAATAATTTGTTGTTGTTGTGTGTGTGTGTGTCTATTTTGCTTACAGGTGCTGAACAAGGTGGGTAACCAAACTTTAAAAAAAAAAAGAAGAAAACAAAATCCCCAGACGCTGAGTCACGATATTTTAACGTCCACTAAGTCTATACAAGCGCTCCCAAAATGTCCATTTGCCAACAATGGGCCCTTTCGTCGACCGTACAACGCGAGTATGACACTTTTATGGTCTGAAAAAGGTTAAAAATGTCGTTTGTAAAAAGTGACAATCAACAGCATCCTCCCTCGTCGCACCGTTAGCTTCCCGGCTAACGATGGGTGTGGTCTGTCTGGACCACTTGCATCTCCGCACTAAGCAGCCCTTCTCGCCTCTGTATGATTATTCAACTTCATTCTCACTCTTTATTTTCACCAGTTGATGAGTAAAGTCGGCGTGGGCGAGGGCTGGCGTTTCGTGGACGTCCTCGGCTTGGAGGCCGAGCAGCTGTCCGCCGTCCCAAAGCCGTGTTGTGCCCTCATGCTGCTCTTCCCAATCACTAAAGAGGTAATTTAGAGAGGAGATTGAATTGTAGAATGGAAAGTAAATGTTTTTTATTTTTTTTAATGTAAAATTTTGGGGTGGGGAGGGGAAAATGTTGGGGTGTGGCAGTGATCCAGGCCGCATGCCTCTGTTGGGGTGTGGTGATGCTGAGTTTGCAGAGGTAGCGGATGCTGATTACAATGGTGATGAGTCATCAGTTGATGTAGGGACCAAAGGGGGATTCGGGGACAAAGCCTGGACACCAACAATGGATTAACCCTCCCCATCTCCCCACCCCGCCTTCCCCCAATGTTTTGTTAGTCCTCTAAACCCTAAATTAACCCCACAAGAGCATCCCAAATTCACCTACATTTCATTTCAAACTCGTTTTATGAGATTAGCAATTAAAAATAAATAGCTCATTTGTGGTTTCATGACGAAAAAATATAATTGCCATTACAAGGTCCTCTTCCCATTTGTTTGTTTTAACGAACACAAGCAATAAATGAATGCATTGCAGTAGACTTGTACATAATAACATTTTATAGTTGGGTTTGTAAAATGAAATTGGATGATTAAGTCATTCTATGGACTTGACATTACAAATTAAAAAAAAAATCTTAATTTTTACAAGCAAGAAATCGATCTGGATGTCGTCATTTTACACACAATGTAAAGTTAGTGTTGGTTTTTAAAAGGTAAAATAAAAACATGGTGCAACATAAATGTATCAAATATGACACACACATTCAACTACTGGTAACACAAACAAGTATTTATATATATATATATATATATATATATTAAATTAAATTAATCCTTCAAAGCGCCACCCAAAGGTCATTTTACAGGTTGTAATTGATAAATTATGCAGAGAAAAACGTATTTAAAAAAAAAGTTTCACGAAATTTGTCCTCAGATTCAAGCTAACACGAAAACTTCACAATAATTTCTTTATGCATGGTTCATATATTATCCAGAACAATCTTTTTTAATGTGCAATTGAACTACACATTTTCAAAAATGATTCCACAAATTTACACTATCATCTTGAGTGTTGCAAGAAATTACCCAGGTTTTGCATGTAATGTGTTATGCTGCACATGGAATTTGCCATTGTCCATTTTTTTTTCATTATTTTGTTGCGTGTCTCAGCATGACTCTTTCAGACAAAAGCAGGCAGACAAAGTGATGCGGGGCTCGGATGCTTACTTTCTGAAGCAGACCGCCACCAATTCCTGTGGCACCATCGCCCTGTTGCACGCGCTGGGAAACAACCAAAGCAAACTTACCTTTGGTAATAGTCTTGATTTATTTGAAACACACACACACACACACAAACAAGAACTGTTGACCACGTTCGTGTCTCAGTTGCCTTGGGGAAATGGGCAACCACTTTGAGTAAAAACGGCTTAAAGGAAAAAAATCTGGTCTTTTTGCTCTCAGAGAGTGCTTCCGTGCTGAAGAAATTTCTGGATGAAACTGCCAAGATGTCTGCTGATGACCGTGCCAAACATCTGGACAAGAACAAGGTGAGGACCGTATTAGAATGAAGCGATCCAAACAGCACATTTAAGTACAGTATAGTGTTGCTGTTCAAAAGGGTCGCTTACATTCACTTCAAATGTGCCTTTTAGCAGGAAAGAAAAATCTCGTTTTTGATTAACTTGAGCCTCTTACTCACTAGATTTCAATGTTGGTCGTCATGGTGGTACTACGAGACCTAAAAAAAAAAAAAAATGCTTTTTTTCCTTTTTTTTTCTTTTCAGTGCAGTGCTGTAGCACTTGGTGTGAAACGTTCAAGTCTGTTCATGTTTCCACATGTACATGCATTTAATGTCCACTTGGGGGACCCACAGACCACCACGCTGCTAAATCTTGTGTCCAGATTGTTCTGGGGTCCAACATTGTTCAACTATTACCCTTAATTTGTGCCATTGCAAGTTGTTTATTTTAATAGTAAGATCCTTTGTCCAGGCTATCCATGATGCTCACAATGAGGTTGCTGCTCAGGGACAGTGTAGGGTAAGTTGACTTGCACGCAGAAATTTTTTTTTCACTTATAGAAATATTGACGAATAAATGAATGAAATGATGTCATTTTAAATCCGGCAGCCCGAAGCCGATAAGGTCAACTTCCACTTCATTGCCTTTGTCAATGTGAACGGACAGCTTCTTGAATTTGGTGAGGAAAATCTGACTTTATTTTCTGCATGTCCTCAAATGGCGCCCTCTGCTGGCCGTAGATGTCTTGATTGCCATCCGCACTGCTTACACGGGGGAGACGCGACACCTGTAGAGCTGTTCATGAAAGAAATTCGAGACAAAGCAGGCCACTTTTGAGGAAATGCCACACTTTGGTTTGTTCCTAAAGTCTCGTCTCTCTCTTTTTGCTCTCAAGACGGGAAGATGAACGGCCCCCTGAACCACGGCGCCACCAAAGATGAGACCCTTGTAACGGTACGGAAATTAGATTTCTTTCCAAATGACACTCCATTTGGAACGGAACCTCCCCAGCAAAGTCCCAAAACAGATGAGGCTCAACAGTATTTTAGTTAATCAAAGCATACTGGAGGATATCAATCGATCAAGCTTTATTTTTACAGCACCATTTGTACATAAAAGTGCAACTCAAAGTGGTTCCGTAATTTGCAAGCAAACTTGGGTAAGTTATGTGGTTTGGTTTCATACACCTTGTTAGATGTTTCATTGGTTGCCCCTCCCAGTTGAAATGAATAACTTAAAGGAAGCACTCTTTTTCTGAAGATCTTTTGCATGTGAAAAGATACTACCATCGAGCCCTGGTAACTCAATACCAAAAAAAAAAAAAATGTAAATGACCAATTTCTCGTTTCTCAAAACTACAAATCAAGGTGCCACTGTACTTGAATGCCTCATAGCATGAAACTTTTTGTTTTTCCCCCTCCCGCCAATTCACGTCCAGGATGCTGCCAAAGTGTGCCGAGGCTTTGTGGAGCGAGGACTAGGCGAAGTTCGCTTCTCCGCTGTGGCTCTGTGTCGTGGTTAAATTCTCTCCCAGGACTAAATGTCAACCACAAACACATTTATCAGCATTTTTGGGGCACTGTCAAGCAAGTATTGTGTTCACTCAGCACACACGTATTCTGTAGGTTATACACTTCATATCGCAAACTTTTAGCACAACTGTTTCTAGACGAGAGCAGAAAGCGTTTGCAATTGTCTCCTCCTCAGATGTGAACAAACAGATTCCGCTGCCGCTTTTTTTTTTTTTGAACAAGCACTTGTCTTTGTACGTATTTGTTACGCTTTGAATGCTTTGCGGACCATTGAGAACGCAAATGGGCGCTGTGTGAAAGGAAAAAAAAAACTTTTGGGACCGTTTAGATGCCTCTCGCTGCTAATTGGTTGATGTGACGCTCCTCACAGCCTCAATGTAGCTTTAAAAATGCATTTGTTCACATAGTGGACCGCATTTGAAGAGTGCAATGTAGTTGATTTGCTTTACTTTGCACAGTTAGGTGTGATGCGGTGTTTATTGCACTGATGGTGTGGCTGTTACTGACACAAATAAAGTGCTTTTGATTTGTGATGGTGGTGCAAGTGATTACAAGAAGGGGAAATGAAATGCACATTGGTGTTGGAATTGCATGTAGCGAGATATCTGCGAGCCATCATTTCTTTGGAATTGAAGGATTTGATTATCCATAAAATGACACCTAATCCTTAAATGTGCTGTTCAGAGGTCTTGAAAATATGTGATACAGTCGAAGGCCATCACTGACTTTTTCTTTTTATGAGCTGTTTTCATAACTGTTTAAAAAAAAATAATAATAAAAAAGGCACAGGTAGTGTTCCATCCACACTTGAAATTTGTTATCACCTGTCTGGTCAAAGAAATATAATCATGTTAAAAAAATTACATGAATATGAATCAGTAAAAATCAGACATTTCTTTTGAACTTTAGTCTACATGAGTATTTCAAAACTATAAACTCATGAAACCGGCCTGTACAAAATTTAACAGTCAACTCGTTTTATTTCCCTTCCAAGAATTTTTAGGAGAATTTTTTTGTCAGGCTGTTTTATGATCGATTTAAATTCTACTCGAATTTCCACTATTCGCGGGCTGGCTCGGTCCACGTCCGGCACGAATAGAGGGGGTCCACTCCATTTTTTTCATTTTTCAGTCGGGCTCCGGCAATGTCAGCCGAGGCTGTTTGACCGCGGCCATCTTGGTCAGGTATTTAGTAAATTATTACTTTACCATATACGTAATTTAAGTTTTCTTTCATTTAGCCAAAGTCATGGACCGTCAAAGTGACACAAATGTGAAATAACGCATTGGTACGCCCCCTTGCACAGGGCAGATTCCTGCGTACGCGTCTCCGCCTCCACGTGCGCGCGCCCGCACCGCTATTGGCGGAGGACAGCGTCCACCACCACCAACGCCGCGCGCGCGCCCGTCCCCTGCGTAGGACAAGCATTCTCTTTTTCGGGTGGCATCGTGGAGGGTCGTCGCGGGAGGCTGCCGATTTCCAAGGACCGTCCCCGCGTGGTGCAAGATAACATTGCTGGGAGCGCCCACATCACAACACTACGCGAGTGTCCACCACCGGGAGTCCCACGCACGGATCGGCCTACCCGGCGATGGCCAGCCCGCCTGCGGATCGCGACGTCCGGCTGGAGTCGGCGGAGGCGAGCCGCCCGGAGCCCGCCTGCCTGGAGGCGCAGAAATGGATCGAGGTGAGTGGACACAACACGAGCCGTCGCGGGGGGGGGGCGCGGGGATATAAATAAATACCCGTTGCACCGTCACCTGTTCCGTGGGGAGGGTAAGCGTATGTGTCGTGTTACAGCACGAAAAGTTGTCATCCGAACACTGTTTTCTCATGAAAACGACTCCCACGCGGATTAAACGGACTCCTGTTTTTTTTTTTTTAAATACTGTGTGTTTATTCCACGCCATGAACAGGAACGCCCCCTTGTCCCGCGGTGGTTGCCGTGGTGATGAAATCGGGCCAGCGTTCACGCACCAGCAGCATTTGATGATGATGATGATGATGATGATGGGATGAGATTATCATGTGGGTCATCCGTTTTTGTTCTTGGTTTAATATGTGCTTTTATAGAGCCACGTGGTGAATCATAATCACAACAGCCATATAACTTTTTTTTTTTTTAAACATGGTTTGAGTGCTGAAATAAACAAATTGTCCGTTTTATTGTTGACTGAACGAGGCTATGTCAGGTGTCTGGTAAAATCTGACAGGATTGCTTTTGATGATTAAGAACAGGATCATAAAACTTAATTTCTAAAATCTGATTTCATCTGGGTTGGGTCCAGAATCGCGTGAAATTGCAGGATTGAGGTTTGGTTTGATGAAGAGCTAGAAGAATAGCAGCGGTGAAATGTCATTTGAGTTATATGCCTCCCCGAATATTTAGACACTCATGAATCAAACTTTCACATTTAAATATTTATTTGTAAATCATTTCATGCCGTTAACTGAAGCCTGAAGTCTGGAACGCATAAACTTCACCAGACATTGGATTTCATCCCTGGTGATTCTCGACATTCTCGGGGCATTTTCCCTTCAGTTTTGTCTTCAGCAAGTGAAACGCATGCTCAGTTGGATTTAAGTCGGGTGATCGACTCCCTCATTTGCATAGCGTTCCACTCCTTCGCCTGAGTTGCTTTCGCAGTACGCTTGGGGTCATCGTCCATCAGCACTGTGAAGCGCCGTTCAATGCGTTCTGAACGGGAGCAGGTACTCTCGTCGTCAATAAATACACGGGAACTAGTTTCTGCTGCATTCACCGAAAACAGTTTCAGTGAAGTCTTATGCACCTCATGGTTTTCGGCATTCAACGTCACTATCGAACCCACCCAGTCCCATCGCAGGCCGCCATGGTGTCTATACATGAGTGACGAGGCGTTCCAGTGAACTGAATGCCTGCTGCTGTGCCGCTTTGTTGTCCTCTGCTTTGGAATTGTACAGGTTTATTTTCAGCGCCGTCCCGGCTGCTTCTATTTGCAGTGCTCCTGTTTTTTTTTTCCCCCCACCCCCCTACACACTCTCACAGGTGGTAATGACTCAGCGCGTATGGGCCGTGTAACGGTGTTCTAAATGTGTGTGTGTGAGACACTCCTCGGAAACACAGAGGTTGAGTGACAGCAGTCACCACGGCAACACTGCCTGGGCAAGACTCTCAGGTGTCGGTCTTGTTTCCAAAAGAGGCGGGATGGCGCCACGTGAATCCCACCCACGGGGGAAATTAGCCCAAACGATCTGCAACGCATCTGGCGCAAATCATAAATGGCAAGGGTGATGCAGTTCCACCCCAGTCCTGTAGTTGGTGTCCAAGCGCATTACAAAGTGAGGAATGCAACACTGCGAGCTTTTTTCGCGGTGGCTCCGACTGCTGGACCTTATCAGTGACTGCCACCGTTCGACCCTGTGCCGGCAAATTAATTCCTTGTTCCGTACAATTGAAATTGCTGTAATTGTCTAAATTGTCTGTGCGTGGTTGTTGGTCAAACTGTGATTGGCTCGCAACCAGTCCAGGGCGTGTCCCGCTTCTTGTCCAAAATCAGACTAGTTTCTGTGAAGTAGTTGGTAGTATTTTGTCATTGTTTTGTGGTTTTAAAGGACAAACTACTTTAGTACCACATAGTTTTGTAATTTAAAAAAAAAGTGTTTACATTGTCAAAAAAAAAAAAAAACATTCTCAACTAATTGTACTGCATCTTGTCAAGGTTTGTAGATTTTTGTTTCGCGTTTTGCATGGTGTCTAAAAATAATTCACAACGTATTATTTATGCACAATTTTAGTATACTAACTAGTTTATGCGGTATTTCACATCATTTTATGGTCTTTGAACCTGAAGCAGTATTTTTTTCTGTCAAATTATCATTCAAAACAAAGTAATTTTTTTCATAGTATTTGGCATCATTTGGTAGTTTTGGTGACGTTATTTTGTACAGTGCAGACACTCTCCTTTGACAGCATAACGTCGTCAGGAAAATGTCGACTGACTGACTGACTGACTGCGCGCGTGGGGCTCACCCTACAAATCCCTGTAATGCGCGCACACACACACACACACACACACACACACACACACACACACACACACACACACACACTCGGCAAACGTGCGCGCCAGATGTCGCGGCCGTCCTTGGTGGGAGATTAACCGAGTCCCAGACAGCACGAGGCGTCTGCGAACTGAAATAAGTAAAATATAT
>NW_017842060.1:2468565-2501997 GCF_001891065.2 Hippocampus comes
CCCCCGGCTAGCGCCCACGGGTGGGATAGGCTCCAGCCGTCTTCAACCCCCCGCGACCCTTGTGAGGATAAAGAGGTTCAGAAAATGGATGGATGTTTCTCCAATACTATGAACAGTGCCAACAATCTTTTCTGTCGGCTTTTCTGACTGTTCAGAATGTGAAAATGTGACTCCAAGCGTTACCCGCGCAGTTTTCATGATGTCCAACAGCCGCAGTTTGATTATTCATTGATACCTGGTCACAGACTATTTCTACTTCCATTCTTTCCACTTTTGAAAGTTTGGACAACTCGCAGCCAGCAATGTAAAAAATGTGGCCACAAAACACTCGATTGTTGCCACAAAATTGTGACGACATGCGCACGACCTACAAAATGGAGCATCTGCCAGAAACTGCAATATGCGATTTTTTTTTTTTTTTTCTACCCTACCGTTCCTTGAGAACGTACACTTCATTTGCTGAGCCAGCTGTCCAGGAACGACATTTTTAAAAATGTTTTGTTTTGCTCCTCATGAACATTTTTTTTTTGTTACACAGTAATTTGAAGCAGTTTGCATTCCACATCAAACCGAACCAATCTTTGGTGGAAATGGGTTAGGAATGTGCGCGGGTGTGTGCGTGCGTGCATGCGTAATGTGGCCATGGAGTGAGCATTCATGTCAGCCACAGAAACCAAGCGAAAGGTCTTGAGGGTATTTCAGCGCCAGTCGCGGAAATCCGAGCCCCTGCGGCCCTCATGGCGAATTACTGCGCTGTGACGCGTTGAATGGCAGCAGCAGCTACCATTTAAATTCGTGGCGTGTGTGCGTGTGTGTGTCTGTCTATGTGCGTGCGTGCGTGTAAGGGGGCGAAGTAGGCCAGCGCAGCATTGACTTGATTCTGTCGCGCTCCCGTATTGCACAAAATGACAAACTGTACAGTAGCACATTATTGTGCTATATTTCCTTTAGTCGTTTATTTTATTTTTTTAAAGCGCTCGTCCTCATTTGGATTGAGGGTGAGCTGGAATATTTCCCAGATGACTTTTGGCTCCCACCAGTCGGGAAGCGGTTTAATAATGTCGTCCATTCCTGAGTTTAGACGGTACCCTCGGTAGGTCGCCCTGTTTCAGGGGTCCAATAGTTGTACCATTGCACCGTCTAACTTTCTGGGTTGAGAATTTGTGCTGACGCATGTGTTGCGTGCGGATTAGCTGCGCTGTTGTTCATCAGCAAAGACAACAAAGGGATTATTTCTATCATCCAGATGCATGTAGATTTGAGGCTTTAATCTTGCACGAAAAGCTTCGGTAGTCAGAGTGGATGGCTGCTGACCAATCTTTTTTTTTTTAAACACAGCTCTGGCGTGAGAGCTCGTTAAATTTTTCAGGGGTACCCCTCACTTCACTAAATTTCCTTTGGCCAGGCTGTTCCGCACTTATACCACCAGAGGTCAGGACAACGGTTGTAGAAAATAATCAGGTGGTAGCCGACTCCTGTTCGCCCGTGACCTTTATGAAAAGCGCGCTATAATATTGTACTTTGTCAAAGCGTACGGTAAATGTCATAACTAGAGGATTAAAAACAAAGTGACAGTTTTTCACCGTGTACCTAGTGCACGCTGCTACCTTCGGGTGCGTCTGCCTTGGCCACCTGAGGGCAGGATATACTTTTCATTTAGGCGTTATGAATCCTGCCGCTGCAATATAATTGGCTAATGCGTGCGGTCCTGCCTTGATGCAGCAGCCAATCCTACTAATGCCTCAACTCCTCTCTCAGCTCATCAGTACGGCACCGATATAAGTCACTGTTCCCAGAAGATAACGGATATGAATACGATATATTGTCAGTGTACATGTTGTTGCACCATTTGCGTTGGATTGGTTTCTTCAAGGGTTAAAGCACCACAACATTGATGCTAATTACCGTTAGCATGAAGCTAGCAGCCAGAAAGGTGATTATTGTTTTTAATACACAAGGTGCAATTCTTTCTTTCATGTTTATTGTGAATCCAAAGTGGCAGTGACATGATGACGTGTCACGGGAAAAGCCAAAGATAAAACAAAACGGTTCATCTTTTCATGTTTGATGAACTGCGGAGTCACGTCTAGATTCGCCGTCTTTGTTTTTGTGCGACATCCTCAAAGTATTTTGTCTTTTACGGACAAATGTTGCTTTCCGAGTTTATCTTTAGCATTTTTTTTCCCCGCCATCCCACGCTCTCTCTTTGTTCCCTGCATCCTACACACAAAACACAAGTCGACAAAAGTGCACGCTGAGAAGTCCGGCTCTGTCTTTTTCGGCCGACTAAATAATGCATGAGCGTGTGCTGTAAATGTTTCAAAAGCCCCGAGTTAAATCAACCCCGAGCAGATGTGAGCGGGATGAGCGGAAAGATGCCAGACAAGAAAGGAAGAGACGAGAAGAGGAAGGTGTCGCCAATAGGAAACATCTGGAAGTCTTATATAAGTGTGTGTGCGAAGAAGGAGGAGTTGGGGGGGCGGGTGACACAGAGTAGGTCAAATTTTTATAATTTGCGCACATGCAAGGGCTGCCAATCGACGCCGGCACACACGTGCGCTGCGTTAGGAAGACAGATTGCGACTAATTGAATAAGTCATCAAACATCAAGGGGGGGGGGGGATAGCATGAAGCGTGTTAAAGATGTGTTGCTATGTGTGGTCATATTGAGAGAGAAAATGTGAGGTGGGGTGATCCTTTTGCCCCCCTTTAAGGAGCTGAGCGAGAAGAAAAATCACAGACAATAAAATGTGCAAGAAGAAAAAGTCATGATATTATTATTACTGATACCGTATGAGTCAGATAAACGCTATCAGGCTAACATTACATTGAATGTTTACACGGGAACACACACATAGTCAGCACTTCATATCTGTCCGACCGCTAATCTGGATTAGCGCTTGTACGCGGGAATCGGTCAAGGCTCTCTTCATTTCCATTTATCTTTGGTTCAGTGCGTGTGGAATGTAGATTCCCATTCAGTTTGTTGGGCAAGCCCCCCCCCCTCCCGTTCCACGTGTTTCTGAAACACATTATGTTCCATTTCGTTGCAACTGGTGGTCAATGACGAAGAAGCTATTCTGATTTTTTTTTTCCTGATTCCGATTCATATCTCATATTGCCTGACTTGCCATTTACTGTCCGGTAGGCGGTCACAGGGAAGAGCTTTGGAGACAAGGACTTCCGCAGCGCGTTGGAGAATGGCATCCTGTTATGCGAGTAAGGCTGAGGACATCACACGGTTGGCAACATTACACACATATGCACACACACACACACACACACACACACACACACACACACACACCCTTTCTAACCTTGGCTATCTGTTGCCCTTCCCTTCCCTCATCCAGACTTCTGAGTGCAATCAGACCAGGCCTGGTCAAGAAGATCAACAGACTGCCCACGCCAATCGCCGGCCTGGTAAGGACAAACGTCACAGCTTTCAGTGCAACACTTTGACAAAAAGCCATCAAGTGAGAGACATCATATCATACAACAAGTCACGAGGTTATTATAAGAGCACGTCGTAAAATGATGAAAAAAGGCGTAAAGTGGTGAAAATAAATTTCTGACGTTGCAAGAATCAAGTTGGAAATGTGCTGGAATAAAATTTGATAAAATTTCCTAAAACTACGACCACTGTCAGAATGTTGTTTTTGGAAAAGTCAGAAACTAGCAGAAACATTTTTGCTTAGTTGTAATTTTGCAAGAAAAAAAAGTCAACATCGCAAGAATAATATCACATTTTGTGAAGGGAAAAAAAAAAATCTTAAATGTGCAAAGATAAAGTTTGAATGTAAATTCATCAAGTTACGTGACTAAAATGTCCAAAAATAAATCTTGTCTAGATATTATAAGCAAGACCTGATCAATTTAATCGGGCCATATTAGCCAAATTCAGCTGATTTCTTTTTGCATGTTAAAACATTGCAAGTTAAGACAAAGATAATGACATTCTAACACAACCCAAAAAAAAAAAAAAAAATCTGATTTTTGGGGGGGTTCATTTTTCTCTGTGTTCTTAAATACAAAAGGACAAAGTACTCTAATTGCAACTCATAAAATTGACCGATTTATCTGTTATCAAAATTTTACTCTGCCAAATATTTGCATCGGACTAAAAAAAAAAACAAACAAAAAAAAAAAACAAAATCAGTTTCCATCAGTCCCTAATTATGAGAGCTCAGTATACAATGTATTTTGATTGCCATCTTTTTGTATTTACTCGAGATGATGTCTCGTTTGTTTATATGCGTTAAATTGTTTGAAGTGAAGAAGAAAAAAAATACGTTTGTCCTCCTCTAGGACAACCTGTCAGTCTTCCTACGGGGCTGCGAGGAGCTCGGCCTGAAAGGTTCGCAGCTCTTTGACCCGGGAGACCTTCAGGACACCTCCATCCGAGCCAACCTCAAGTCAGTATGCACGCAGGCATTATATATATATTTATAAATTAATAATATATACAGAATACTAATGTTTAATAATCTTCTCTCCCAACAGGGACTCCGACTGCAGCCGCAAGCTGAAAAACGTGGGTTAAAATTTTTTATTTTTTTTTATTTTATTTTTTTCCCCTGGCCATAACTATTAAATTTCAATTGGAATTCTTGGATTGTGTCCGGAAGGTTCTGAACACGGTGTTTTGGCTGGGCAAAGCGTCCAGCGGCTGTGCCTCCTACAGCGGACCCACGCTTGACCTCAAGGAATTTGAGGGTCTGCTGGCAAACATGAAGGTGGTGAGTATGTGGGGATTGGGGGGGCGGCTTTAGTTAATGGATGGAGAGTAGCCAGAGAAGGCATGCGGGGGTTGTTTTTGTTTTCGTTAGGGGTGCAGTCCAGGAAGAAGACATTCTTTTGTTCAGTTCCTCTCTTGTTTCAGGGAGACAAAATGGAGTCCTTCACTGATCTGATTCAATGGAACGTAGATCGACTCAGCTATGCTTTATGACTCAAATGCTGTTACAAATCAAATTTAATTTGAATACAAATCAAGAATAAAGTCTTTCCAAAGTCTACCGATGCTTTTTTCTCCAGTAGACTTGATCATTGTCATGGTTTCTTGACTGGACTCCCTCAGAAGTGCATCGAACGGCTGCAGCCCATTTCCATCTTACTGTGTTCATCAATCCATTCAATCTCTATTCATCATAGAACATAAACCCAGTCGGTTTCTGAGGTGAGCAGACTCGGGTCAAATTTGGAGCTCAGAGTTCAAAGCAAACAAGGTGCGTCACCATTTAGCTGCTATGCCGCACCCGCATGGAAAAAGCTATCGACGGGACTGAAATTAGCACCAAGTTAAAATACTTTTAAATCCCATATCCCCCCACACCTCTGGCTCCGTTTATACACTTACTTGTATTTTGGCCTTTTCCGTATGTGCAGGACAGCGACGAGGCGGCTGACGGCTCACAGAAGCGCAGCATTAGAGACAGCGGTTATGACTGCTGGGACTCGGAACGCAGCGAGTCACTCTCACCGCCCAGACACACTCGAGACAACTCTCTGGACAGGTCAGACAACCGGTGTTGTTCAACAGTGGACCAACAAATGGAACTGGACATGGCAAAACAGTACACATCCGATTAATGCTTATTCATTTCTCTTCGGCTTGATAATTGCATTCCAACACTTGGGGTCATATTCTGGAGTTTTGACGTTTCATTGTTTTATTGAACGCAGCATATAAAGTACAATGTACTACGGTTGCTAGCTACCTAGTGCACAGAGCACTAGGTAGCAACTATCCGCAATCAAAATTACTTTGTTTGGTTGGTTGGCTAGTTTTTCATGAGTTAACTAACCACAATCCCAGTGAGTTGTGTAGGCAGCCAGGTTGACATTGTTATTTATTTGGCTCGTTTGTTTGTTGTTGAACACTAGCTAGCTGTGTTGCTAACGAGCGGCTCAAAATCATAATTGGCTTTTGTTTTATCGACAGTCTGGACTCATTTGGCTCGCGCTCGCAGCACAGTCCCTCTCCCGATGTGGCCAACCGAGGCAACACGGAAGGTTTGTTCCCACCAGAAATTATTTTAAAAAATATGACATCTCCCTTCTCAGAACACAAAGGCTAAGTTCCATTAATAGACTCAAGCATGTCGAACGGGGGGTTTAATATTCTCATGTGGACAGCTGTGTGTGTGTGTGTGTGTGTGTGTGTGTGTTTGTGTGTATACACACAAACACACACACACACACATACGCACAATATATATACATTTATTTATTTTTATGAACGCGCGGGTGCGTTTGTACAGGAAGGTGAGAAAACCAGGAGGAAACAGCTACCTCATCCATAGCTCTAGGGATAGTTTTTGCCTTGGCAGACTATGTTAATATTTTTATATTTTTCCAAACCCCATCCTGCAACCCCGTCCAGTATATAGAGTGCAGCCTGCAAGTATTTACAACTGCACTCTTACCTAGATCTGTGCCTCGAGACAATCCTATCATGGAGGTCTACGAACAGTTTCTTTAACTTTTATTGACAAATTTCAAAAGGATATAACCTAACAAAATGTGAATACTTTCTGGATGGACTACACGAGGCAAGATTGGAATTTTCTTTTCCTCTGTCTCTGTTGCTGTCAAAGTAAAGCAGAAATAATCATAGTTTGGGTTGGTTTGCTGTTAGGTTGCAAACAGGACAGTAGCTTGTGATCTGACACCATTACTCTAGTTAGCTGGGTAGTTAATGAGCGTCGGGTTTGCCAAAAAGTAGCCTCCTAACTAACCGTTGGACGTTATTGTCCCTCTGTCCTGTAACGCTCCAATGGCCTTAACGCTAGGAAGAGACGGCAATCTGGAGGCGGACAGCGGCAGGAGGCCCGATGTGCAGAAGGACGACATGTCAGCCCGGCGTGCGGCGAGCGGAGAGGCGCGGACCCCCGTTGTCTTCAACCAGTTCCTACCCAACCGAAGCAATGCCGGCTTCTACGTCCTGAACGCCAAGCGCAGACCTCTTGCTGAAGACGGAGAACAGCGCAGGTAATGACACTTTTGGAATATTTTTAAAATAGATCACCCCCTCGCTAATATAGCACCCAAAAGTCCCGACAAGGGCAAAAAGAGCGTGAGCTGGGCGCAAGATCACCAGAGCGAAAAGGAAGTGTGTGAGCGGACCAGGCTACAGAGGTTGGAGAAGGCGGGCATCAAAGTGTTGCCTGCGGCCCTTCGTTACGGAAGGTTAGCGCTTGGGGTGTTGTCTACTGAGTTGTGATCACTCGTGGAACTCACGCTGCCATTTCAAAACGATTAGTTGATTAATCTGTTTCAGTTGATTGCTTGGTGCTGTGATGTTGTTGGCCAACGACTAACTGCTTGACAAATGCTAACTCATTGTTTGTGTAATGACAAATTCACTGCATCAGCCATCCCATTAATTATAGATTGATTGTTCATTTTACACAGATGTAACACAAGCCTTAGTTCGTTAGTTAACCACACTTTCTCAATTTAACTCTCATTTCAAGTACTATATTTATAGCACTAAAAAAAAAAAAACACAGCTTCTTCGTTATCAAGACAATTAGCCACAATAATATATGGTTGATTGGTTAGTTTGGTAGTTACTTGATCAGTTAGCTAGCTGACACAATTCCAATTTGGATAATCAGTTAATTAGTTAACTAATGACAGTGACATTTAGTAAGTTAGTGTACAGCCAGCCAACCACAACTAAATTTTGTCTGGCTTGTCAGTGTGGTGGTTAGTTGAGTAGGTTGCTAATTTAGTATTTATTTAGCTGGCAAACTAATTAATTATATGCAGCTATCTAGCTAGCTAACTAAGCAACAATCTACAATTAGTTTCACTTGCTTGCCTACAATTTACAGCAATCAAAGGTGGTTATTTTGCTGTTAGCTAGCTACCTATATAGCTAGGTAGATGATTAGCTAGCAAACACTTGATTGCTAACTAGACAGCTAACTGCTTTGAATCAATTTCAGTTTGTCTGTTAGTCAGTGAGTTTGTCCTTTGTGTAGGATGTATTTTATTGTCACATGAAAATGGGGAGCAACATTCTTGAAGCCTGGGATATCGATGGAGGTTTTTGTTATGCCCATTTCTGGTTTGTGATGAGGGTTTTTTGGAGGAGGTCTTCATTTTGGTTTTCGAGTCATCTGAATGGACTAATGGACTTGTGGGCCAAGTGAAATTCATGCACGTCACTAACGTTTGGTATCACGGAACGTCACGGTGGACCTCCCGGCATTCCTGAAATGACTGATTGCCATCTCATCTTCAACTCAGTCCTTCCTCCGCCTCTACCTCCCCCACCACGGAGAGACCAGTTTCTCCCAATATCGTCCTTCGCCGAGATAACGACTTTTTGACCTCACAAAAATCGGCTTGGGACTCATCCTCTGATGGCGAAGGCGAGGAGGGAGGCCAGAAGATACCAGACATTCGCAAAGATGACCTGGCCTCCCGACGGGCTCCTCGAGGCCCCACGGTGCCCAGGCTGCATCAGTTTGTCATGTCGCCGTCGCTGCTCGAGTGTAGCAGCAAAGACCAGGAGCGCTGGGAAGGCATCAGGCGATCCTCACATAAAACACTAAAGGACAAGGACATCAGGTTAGATCATGCACTGTCTGTGCGTTTATTTGAGTGCTGATGTGTAATTGTGTGCGTTTGTGTGTGGGGGAGAGCGGGGGAGTTGTTTTACCACCATTTTTGCCCTCACTATTCTATCTCGACGATTGGACAGCGAGCTTGAGCAAATTCCCGACATCATTACTCGCCAAAAAGAAGAAGAGGACGACGAGGTGGCGTGTGAGGAAGAGTCTGAGGATGCAGGAAGGGTTCAAGCAACACCCGACAGGCAGATGGACGACCTAGCTCTCAGACGGGCGCAAACTAAACCGCGCCCCCTCCAGCGGGAAGGACCAATAAGCTTGACGTCGACCACCATGAGCCAGGCCGACGTACAGAAGTGGGAGAGGCTCAGGATGAGTGAACCCAGGTGCACCCCCCAACCACACATACAGGAAATCATCAGTGTTTGTGTGTGCGTGCGTGCTTGTGTCTTCAAGTTGTCCTCCAAAATAAGTGACAACAGGTGCAAGTCTTACTAGTTTGAAGTCCTAAGTTTTACACTTAGGGGGTGTAACTTTACTGTGGCTTTAATACATATACATAGGAGTAAATCCGGGCAATGACTGCTACATTAAGGATACTTGAATATAAATCTTTAGATGTACGCCCCCTAGTGGCTGATTGTTTCCCTTTGAAATGAGTTTTAAATCTCCTTTAGTTCCCTCTCACTTGGCTCCTTTTCACCACTTTATTTATTCTCCTCATTATTGTGCACTTCATTGCCGTCTGACAGCCTCTGAAAGGGCAGGGAATGTGCCGTCCCTTAGTGTGTATGTCACTTTTTGTGTGTCAATGTGTGTGTCTGTGTGCGTGTGTTAGAGAGGAAAAAAAGAGGTGATTGTTGGCTGTCTGCTGAGGCTTTTGTTTTTTGTCCTCCTGGCGCTGATGTCATTAGTTTGCACAGAGGAGGTTTTGTGTGCCTGAACATCACATGGAGAAAATGGCTCACATGCTAACAGTTGCTATGCTAACATGGGGCAAGATTGCTCTTTTGTACTCAAGTTGCTTATGCAGATCAATAAGGATTTTACATCCAGACCTGTAGCCCTGGAGACGGACACTATTAAAAATTAGAATGGCTAAAATGCTAAGATTCTCATCCTTGCTATGCTAACATAAAGCGAGAGCGCTCTGAGCGCAAAAGACACGAAGGCACATTGATAAGGATTCCCAGAACCCGTTCTATGGATTGGTAGTATTGAAATTGTTGAGAATTGCGATAATGCTAACATTTTCCATGCTGACATAAAGCAAGATAGCAACCTGGATAGATAAAAACACTAAGATAGCTCAATCAAGATTTAACATCCTGACTAGCAGCCCTGTTGACGGTATTTATTGCAAAAGAGAATGGCTAAAACGCTAACCTGCTGATGGTTGCTGTGCTATAATATATCAAAATAGCACTGAATGCAAAAAAAACAAAAAAACAAAAAGCTCTATGGCGGATTGATGAGGATTTTACATTCTGCTACAAATGAGTGCCTAAAATGCTAACAGCTGCTATGCTAACACGCAGTATAGCAAGACAGCATCATGAGTATAAAAAGTACTAAAGCGGCTTGATTAGGATTTTAAATTCTTCCATGTTGTCAATTTGGTACTCTTAAAAATCAGAATGGCTAAGATGCTAACAGTTGCTATGCTAACACATAGCAAAATAGCAACCTCCTCTACGTCTCGTCTGACTCATTTAGGGTTGCTCATTTCTCCTCCGTTGTGTGTACGTGTGTGTGTCTGTAGCGAGCCTGGCCCCGTCCCCGTTTGTCAGGCTTGTCGGGTGAAAACAGACGCCAGTGGCGGACGGGGTCGCGGCAAGTCGGTGAGGTTCGGGGGCGTGACCGAGATGGGGAGTCCAATAGACGCGCCCGAGTCGGGGTTGCTAGGACGACTCCTCTCCCGGGCGACGGTCGCCATGCCGACCATTGGACTGGGCTCCCTGCTCTCAGAGCGGGAAGGCAGGTACATACATGGCCGCTTGCACTGGTTTTGACTGTGGCCGATGATAGTCTCATTAGAGTGCTTGGTATCAAAGATATATTTAGCTTATCGGGGATGCAACAATTTTCATTTCTCCAGCTTGGTTTCTGCTTTAATCTGAGAAACGCATGACATGTCCCTCATTTTTACAGCTGATATGATGAGAACATCGTATCATAGTTACGGTCAGCAAATATAATATTAAATAATAACAATAATGCAGTAGCTTCAAATAAATAAAAATCAATGAATAAAAACATGGACCAAGATAGCAATCTGAGTACAAAAAGTGCTAAGGCAGAGAAATGATTTGACATTGTGACTGACACTGGGTAGGGTTTGATAATGGCTAAAATGCTAATATGTTAACACTTGCTGTGCTAACAAATAGCAATATCGCAAACTGAGAAACATTAAGGTAGGTAAATGCAGATTTTACATTGTACTATTTCAAAATAATAAAAAATTACTAAACTGCAAACATGCTAACAGTTGATATGCTAACATAATCACAAGAGAGCGACCCCGAGTACCAAAAGCAATCAGATAGATTGCTTAGGATTTTACATTTTACTGTGTCTGTTATCATTTTCATACGCAGTTTTAGCTATATGGCAGTAGCATGAACCAGTTTTAGAGCTTTATGTGACGCCCATCACAGTCTCACAGATGGAGGACAACCCAGTCAAGATTCCTCCAATTTGTCACCTGGCTCTCCAAAGACTCCTTGCTCTCCAGTCGAGCTGGACGCTCGTCATGCTCAGTATGAAAGCAGTTTGAAGGAGGAGAAAGAGGAGGAGGAGGGGGAAGAAGAGGAGAGGATACCCGATATTCAGAAAGATGACATGATGGCAAGGCGAACGGGAGTTTTCCATCAGCAAAGCGCAACTTCGGCATCTTACAACCGCTTCCTGCCTTTGCCTGCCTCAAAATACAAGGGCCAGGTTGCTGGTCCAGCCACTAAGGAAGTGAACAGGAGCAAGAATATCAGGTGGGAATTTTCAGACCTGTCCGCTAACCAGCTAGTTCGTGTGAAATTCAAATATCTCGCTGGATTTTTTTTTGTCACAGAGCGGAAGAAGGGAAAGTTCCCGTTGAATGTGACCCATGTTCTCAAATTGAGAGAGAACATGTTGATGATGATGATAATGCAAAGGGGCCTCTTTCCAACCCGGAAAAGGATGACATGATGGCTTGCAGGGCGGGATGGCTCCAAAAAGCCAATCCAACCTTCAGGCAGTTTCTACCAGTGCCGGGTGCGCTTAAAAACAACACCATCCAAAGTTGTGGGAGCAAGCAGGCACCCAAGTGTGTGGGAAAGGTGACGGCCGTTGAACGTGACCCATGCTCTCAAATTGAGAGAGAACATGTTGATGATGATGATGATAATGCAAAGGGGCCTCTTTCCAACCCGGAAAAGGATGACATGATGGCTCGCAGGGCGGGATGGCTCCAAAAAGCCAATCCGACCTTCAGGCAGTTTCTACCAGTGCCGGGTGCGCTTAAAAACAACACCATCCAAAGTTGTGGGAGCAAGCAGGCACCCAAGTGTGTGGGAAAGGTGACGGGCGAAAGGTACCTTTCCCCGGTTTGCTGTTGGAGCTTGTGTCAAAGTGACTAACAAAGTATCGAGGAGATGACTTGGACTCGCATGCAATCAAGCTGTCTTATAAAGTCCGGCTTTACAAAGAAAATTATTAGATGGCTTTGGTGTACCAAATGTGGTATCCACCGAGTGTGACGTTGCCGTGGTTTGGCACTAGCATGTTTGTCTGAGGCGTGATGCGCGTGCATCGACCTCGTCGGGTGGGAGACACTCGCTCGGATTTGATCCATTTGTCTTGCTCGCTGGTTAGTGGTGGCGTCCAACCTCTGGAAATCCCGCCCAGGAAGGAGGAAGTGGGCATGCAAAAAGAGAAGACGGCAGATGTGACAAATGATGTCCCCCCATCTAGTGGGCAGGCGGAGTTAGGAAAGGCCAGTAAGACGGATGATCCGCCGAGAAAGAAAGCCTCCCGGGTGGGGGACGATGATCTGCCGCCAATGATGTGAGACGCCCTCCTAATTTTTCTTGCATGCGTCTTTCTTTCGTTCCATCCTAGTATTGATCGGGAACGTGTTTGAAATGGAATTTCCCGTGCCCGAGAGGTTTCGGCCTGCTCTGACCCAAACGTTCCCATCTTGCTCACTTCATTTTGTCCTTTCAGGATGAGTCACCGAGTTGCTTTTGTGTCCGGGGACTCCGAGTAAGTTTGACGACGCGGATATAGACGACCGCATGCTAACAAAAACAAACTCTTTCATACGGTTGAACCTCTGATGTCACTTTTGAAAACAGTTTTTGAATCAGGGTAATACTGTCATAGTAATCCAAACTGTCACCATCATCGAAGGTTGATTAACCGGACACTGATCACGTGACGTTCGCAATGCGAGCCCGAGGGCAGTCGCGATCATTTCAGTCGACAGCAGAGGGTGTTATTGGTCAAAATGGCGTCCCCCCTGAGATGGATGAAAAATGAAGAATTTATGTTTAAGTTTCCCTTTAAAAAAAACAAAAAACTCAGAGGTTCCACTGTATTATGGTTAGAAAACCTACCATGCTTCAAACTGTTTTTTTTTTCTCCACTTTGCTAACCAGCAACTTTTTTTGCCGTCATCTTTTTCTTTTCGTATTCAAGTTTAGCAGTTTTGTCATTTCCTTTGATCCACGATTCATTTATTGCTTGCCTTGTCTGAACACGTGTGTTGTGGTGTCAGTCTCCCGCATTTTTTTTTTTAACAAATGTGTACTTTGCCTTTCAGGAGCGTGAGCATGAGTGACATGGTGGACCAGGACCAGGCGGGACACCTGCCGCAACTCAGCCAGTCACGTTACGAGCGCATGCACGAACAGTACAACAACTACGAAGATGACGACGACCAATGGCAAAGTGTAAGAAATTGAACACAAGAAAAAAAAAAGCGAAAGCTGTCTAAATGCCATTTCGGTCAGATCTTGCGTAAACTTGTTTGGTATTGCATTCAAGATCATTTTTCTATTCAAATGATAACATTTGTCAAAAATGTTTCCCCCCAAAAGTAAAAATGCGCCCATTAAATGTTTTTTCCCTCTTAATATTTTTTTTTCGTCATGTAAGGATCAGCCTAATTCTTTTTAGAACATTTTACACATTGAACACATTTCTTTGTCTTTTTGCTCCACAATTTTTCCAAATCTATTTAAAATTTTGGGGAAAATTATCTGCCAATGCCTTTTGGATTGGATTTTGATTGACTTGATTTGATATGACAGTTTTTATTTATTTTTGGTGAATAAAGGGTACGATAAAAATATTTCTGTTTTTAAAACTCACCCGTTATTTGATTGCCATGTTTTGGGTGTGTATTTTTCCTCACAAAAATTAGAATGGAAACTGGAAAAATATCAGGCAAATACCAGCAAGATCAGATCTTGATTAATGCCATTTGAAAATGCCGCTTGTTGACCTGCAGTCAACATCATTTATAAACAAAAGGATTTGATCAAGTATATGGACTTTTTTTCTTTTTTTTTTTAATACCCCATGCCTGAAAAATTCCTGAAAGATATATCACCCAAAAATAACAAAACAGTGTACACAATTAAACACACAGCAAGGAAACTCTTGCGATGCCATAATCAGATTTTTCTTTGTCATATTTGGACAATGCAATGCTACTCCAGGACTTGGCCCGTTGGAAGAACCGCCGCCGCTGCGCCTCACAGGAGCTGATCAAGAAGGAAGAGGAGAGGAAAAGGATGGAGAGGATGAAAGGGGATGGAGGTGACAAGAGGAAGAATATCAAAACCTACAAGGAGATTGTGGAGGAAAAGTAAGCATCGCACGGGAGGGGAAATTGAACTTCAGACTTTGCTGCAGTGGTGTCCTCTTGGATCAAAGTAAAGGAATAACTGGAAACTGAGGATACACAACTAGAAATGGCTAAAATAAACACACGTTAACGTTAAAGTTGCCGCTGTGCAATATTTGACTCCACAGTCTCCAATTTGCTGCTGTGAGGCTCTCAGACTCCTCTTGGATAAAGTTAACAAGTCAACTGAGGTCTCTCTCAAAAAAAGAAAATTTAAACACACACTTAGATTAGCCGAGTTTGTGGCTGTGCAAGATGATACTGCACAGTCTCCATTTTACCGCTGCAGTGCCCCCAGTCTCCTCTTAGTAAAAACGAAAGTACTTCAGACCGCTACACTCGGATTTAAATATTTCTACGACAAAGAGTGTCACAAAAGAGAGAAAATATGACTGAGATTTTTTACATTTTGAAGTAGAAGCGATGATGTAATGTACGTAAGAACACGCACGCACACACACTACTAATTTCTACTACTAGTACTACGACTGAATTGTGCACATATACAGTAGTGTGTAAAGTCATCAAATGTAAATATTTGATTGTTTGTTTTTACATTGTCATAAAACAAAATATTCTGAGCCTTGAAATATCAGTCAGAATGCTCAAATTGGAAGAGTTAAAAAAAATAATAAAATAATTTTTTTTCTCCTGTATTTACTTATTTAAGGAGACGCACTTTCTCCTCCAACAGAATATCTCCTTCCCAGCGATGCGTTCAATGCCGTCTGTCTTTTGCAGCTGGAAAAGCTTCATCAATGTTGAAATTGGCACAATTCTCAGTGGCTGTAAAACAAAGCAGACTGAAACCGTGACCGCTTTAGCGGCTGCGATAAATATCCCCTCAAAAAATGTGGACTTGGCTTCTTGAAAATATCAATCCTTGTGTTCCCAGGGAACGGCGAGAGGCAGAGCTGTGCGAGGCGTACCGCAGCGCGTCGACACCGGAGGAGGCGGCCACGGTTCTGCAACGCTACGCTCTTCGTTTCACCATCAGCGACGCCACGTTGGATTTCTTAAAGCTGCCTCGCTCCACCGCAAACCCCGACCTGGCCCTAAACCAGGCCCAGCACGAACACAAAACCGTTTGTGAAGACTCCGAGCCACAATCAACACAGCAGAACACGTGTGACGACTTACACAGGGGGCTAGAAAAGTAGGGAGACAGGTTTTATTTACTATGCAAAAAAAATGTCTTCATTAAGTCACAATTAGAATAATTGCTCACAAGTGTCTAACCTCACAATTTTCACTCGTCATCGTCCCCAGAGATCCGCTGACCTCAGAAAGCACACCTCCTCTATCCCAAGAAACCCGCGAACCTCCGGCCCGAGCGTCTCCTAGCGAACCAGAACCAGCAACCAAAGTGGACGCAGAACCCCAACCTAAACCTGCCAAACCGAAACCCTCTCCGCCTCACCCCACAAAGCCCGCGCTCACGCTTCCCTCGCCGCCACCGCCCACCACGACTTCCAGACCCGTCCCCCTGCTGGCGGCTAAGCCCTATCGTCAGCCACGCAGCGCACATGGAGTCAAGGTCAGGAAAGGAAAGGCGTTACTGAATTGAAAATATGTGACCCTGATATTATTAGGATTGTTATTATTATAAATTACATCCTGGGAAAGCTCCGCTACTCTAAGATAAGACAAAATCAGTCCCCCCTTTTTATTTCGTTTTTTTTTTTTTTTTTTTTTTTTTTTCAAATAAAAGTTAACCCTTTCAGGGACAGCGGTAACTACAGTGGACAGCTAATCATGTTATCAGGTTGCAGGCTGCATGAAAGGGTTAAATAAATGTAAAGCATAAATCCAACTTAACACTGAATGAGTAAATTAATAGTCAAGGCAAGTTGATTTGAAGTTAGTTTTTCAGTACTCAGGCATCACGAATAATTTTCTGATCATGGACTGAATAGATAAAATCATCCAAGTCCTAATTTGGAAACAAGATCGTGAAACAATTACACAATGAAATCCTGATTTGTTATCAAACTTGTTGAAGCAACCCCTGTTGTAAATAAAACAAAACAATAAATAAATACCTACATGAATAAAGACATCACATTTTGATGAATAAAAACCTCAAAACTGAACACATAAATAAATCCTGCTTTGCGTGTGTGTGTGTGTGTGTGTGTGTGTGTGTGTGTGTGTGTGTGTGTGTGTGTGTGTGTGTGTGCGTGCGTGCGTGCGTGTGTCACATGCAGATGGACGGCCTTGTGCGTGTGAATGGTGACACGGACACTTCGCCGCTGCATTCGCCGAAAGACAAGAACATCCTGGTCACACAAGCGGAGGAGCAGGAGGAGGACGAGGCCCCCTTTACGCTTGAGATGAGGGGCAGGTCGCCTCCTCCCCAGGCGGCAACATCCTCCTCGTCTTCAGCATCCTTCTCATCTTCGTCCTCTTCCACCATCAGCTCGCTGTTCAGCGGGAGGAACTGCATCACCAAGACCACCATCGTCACGGAACTCACTCAGACGCTGGTGGAGCCACACGGAGTGGACATCGACGGCCACGGCCAGGTTACGATACCCAATCAGGTAACGATCTCCCGTCTATCTCCTTTCATCTTGTCCGTCCATAAAAACGGATGCAAAAAACAACATTGACAAATGTCATTTTTTGTAAATACGCCGCCAGCTTGCGCGCATCTGCGGAATTACCAACACCCGGTCTAATTTGCCCCTGTGCACCGGACTTGAGTTGGTCACAAAAATCGAACCCAGAATGTTCACATCTGTTTGTCCATGCACAGAACTATTCCAGCCCAACTGAGATGGATTTTTTTTTTTTTTTTAGGCCGATACTGATTCCAATATTTGTCAGACTAAAATTCCGATATCTGATGAATCGGTCAATTAATTTGTGTAAATGTAAAAAAATACAATCATTTCTTTTTGGTCCACTAATGCTTAAAACAACAAAATTATGAAATAATGGCAGAACATTTGACTGTTATTCAATATTGAATATTTTATCCTTTAGTATTTGTTGAACTTTACCACATCGAAAAATTGGCCAAAATTGGCAGATTTTTTTAATTTGTTTATTTATTTATTTTTTTACCATTTTTTTGAGGGAGTGTTTGTTGTAATGTCATTATCGTTGTTTTAGGTTGTAATGTGGTAATGTGTTAAAAAAAATAGAAACAGCCAAATCAAGCAAAAAAAAAAAAAAATTTTTGATCATTTTTGCTAAATGCTAAGAGTGGCCTATAAAATCATCTTCCGATTAATCGGTTGAGCCCTGATAAATCTATCTCTAACGATAATAATGATGATATACTGTCATGCCTTTCCATTCATTTCAGTGCATGTCCGCTCACATACCTACTGCATATAAAATAAACATTTGACTTTCAGGTGGATGAAATTGCGACTGCTGAGAAACCAGCAGAGGAAAAACAGTCCCAGTCATCATCGTCATCGACTTCAGTAACCAGCATCCAAGACCATTGTCCCAGTGTCGCCGGTACGACGCCATCTTGTGAAACATTACGAGGGATTTTAAGCGTATTTGCCGGTCTAAAATGTTGACTTGAAATGACGTCACAGGGCCTCAAGGCACAGCATGCGAATGTCACATGACCAAACGCGCGCAAGTGTCCTGAGGCACTGTGATGTCATTTTTGGTCGACAGCAAGTGGGAGTAAAAAGGCAAAATGGCCGCCTCCCCCCGAAATAGAATAGTCGTCATATTCCACCAACGTAATACTATTCAGAATTCCACGTTTAGACTAGTGGTGGCGCATTTAATGTCGGGTTTACCTTTTCACATTCATTTCGTACCCAGATTGAAAGGTCACGCATGTGTTTTTTTGTTTTTTTTTTCACGACCACAGGTGGCCAAGAGGAGAGCAGTGTGAGCGTGAGTACACTCATCAACTTTGAGCTTCTCCTTCATCCCTCTCCTGGACCTCATGTTTACCCCTTGTCTCCACTTGTCCTCTGACCTTTCCTCTCTTTCTGTCCTTTTGCTGTCTCGACGTGTGTGTGTGTGTGTGTGTGTGTGTGTGTGTGTGTGTGTTTAAGCGTATTTGCCGGTCTAAAATGTTGACTTGAAATGACGTCACAGGGCCTCAAGGCACAGCATGCGAATGTCACATGACCAAACGCGCGCAAGTGTCCTGAGGCACTGTGATGTCATTTTTGGTCGACAGCAAGTGGGAGTAAAAAGGCAAAATGGCCGCCTCCCCCCGAAATAGAATAGTCGTCATATTCCACCAACGTAATACTATTCAGAATTCCACGTTTAGACTAGTGGTGGCGCATTTAATGTCGGGTTTACCTTTTCACATTCATTTCGTACCCAGATTGAAAGGTCACGCATGTGTTTTTTTGTTTTTTTTTTCACGACCACAGGTGGCCAAGAGGAGAGCAGTGTGAGCGTGAGTACACTCATCAACTTTGAGCTTCTCCTTCATCCCTCTCCTGGACCTCATGTTTACCCCTTGTCTCCACTTGTCCTCTGACCTTTCCTCTCTTTCTGTCCTTTTGCTGTCTCGACGTGTGTGTGTGTGTGTGTGTGTGTGTGTGTGTGTGTGTGTGTGTGTGTGTGTGTGTGTGTGTGTGTGTGTGTGTGTGTGTGTGTGGGTGGGTGTTTGTATGTGTGTGTGATTGTGGGCTGGGGGTAGATTGAGACCCCCATGTTGAACTTGGCTAAGCGTGTTAATCACTGGGTCTGGGACCCCAATGAGGAGCGTAAGCGCGTGGAAAGGTGGCAACAGGAGCAGGAGCGCCTCCTACAGGTGTGTGTGTGTGTGTGTGTGTGTGTTTTGGGGTGGTTGCCGCGGTTACTATAGGCAAATTGTTTACTAATCCGAGATTGCCTGACACTCATGGGGCACTTTATTGGGAACACCTATCCATCCATTTTCTGTAGCGCTTGTCAAAATGTTAATGTAAAAAAAATAAAAATGATGGTAGGAATTTACCTTCTTGGAAGTACAGTAGTTTGTTACGTTTAATTAACCAATTTTAATCCATACGTAAATGTGACTTTTTGAGTTGTACTCGTGAAATGAATGACCTTTTCGAGCCTATTCTCATTTGTTGTCCTTGCGCTTGCATGAAATGATCTCATGACTTTGTTTGGCATTCTTGTGTGGTGACTTGGACATTGTGCTCCTTGAAGGAGCAGTACCACAAGGAGCAGGAGAAGCTGAAGAAGGAGTGGGAAAAGGCTCAACTGGAGGTCCAGGAGGAGGAACGCAAGCACAACGAAGAGGTACGCCCGGATGGAGGACATCGCCCGCCTACTTGAGGCTCCTCCTACGAGTTCGCTGAATTGTCCATGTCGTAGAACGTGATTTGTCCTCTCGAGTCGAAAACAAATCAACACATTCATACGACGACTGGGGCAAGTGTTGACATTTTATGCTCTACTTGTGAAGTGCTAGATGTTTATAATGTCACTCGCACGACTAGTAGCATGCATCTGTGGACTCGTGCACCGTTTTGCATCACCGGTAGCACGTGCTCACTTTACTAGGCCGCAGAAATGTCAGAAATGGTGATTGTGCTCATGTGCTGAAATGTTTTAGAAAGTGAGTTCAAAGAGTGCACCCAGTACGTGAATAACTCAGTGCGCTAGTCGACTATTGAATCAACGCTTCAACCTGATTCCGTACTTACTATTTTGCTTTCATTGACTCCTTCAGGAGAGGAAGATCTTGGAGGAGACTGTGGCGCCCCTCAAGCCCTGCGTGACGCCCGTGTTGCCACCTGCTGCAGACAAAAAAAACGTCAGCCAACTTGTACCCCTGCAGCAAAATGGCCACAAGGACGCCCGAGGGAGTGAAGAGCAGCATGCGTCCAAGGTGCACTTTTTACAGGGTGAGACCAGCTACACCGGTGGTCGGGGCCGAAATGGGACTCATTTTCAGCCCTGCGTTTTCATGGTCCAGACCGGCCCACTAAACAATAAAACACTTCCCTTGAAACCCATATTCTTTCGTTCGGAATAATTATCACACTCCCGCCTCCCCCAAAAATAAAAAATGGCCCAAAAAAAGCAGATTGAGCTAAACAAGTGTGACGGCTCAACATGTTCCATTGTAATTTTTGGTATGTGCATTTTTTATTTTTTTTAGACACCGTCTCCGATACCGAGCCAGCCAAGAAGTCTGAATTGTGGAAGACGGCCTCTCTGGATCGAAACTCTCAGCCAAACCCATCGCATGGTGTCAAAAGGTGTCTTTAAACCGTTTGGAAATATTTACGTCAAACATTGAAACTGATTTCAAGAGCTGAGAGCTACAGTGGGCTGACTCAATTTTTGTCATTTTGTAGTCAAGTACAGTAATGAATAGAGAAAAGCCAATTGTTTCAGATGAATATTGGTGAAAATCACGGGCCTAGTTCCAATTTTGACATAGAGTGTTAACTTGAGAATTCATTCCGTAACTCAAAACAAAAAAATTCTGATTGAAATGGATTGAAATGCCAATGAGGTTTTCCAGCCTTCCCTCTAAAAAAAAAAAAAAAAAGTAAAATAGTGATACTATGGATCTTAATCAGAAAAAAAATGGAATTCCTAAAAACATCTCAACTCCTGTTTGAACTCATCAGTATGGCACCAATATTAGTCATTCTACACAGAGGATAAAGATGATACAACTGTGAGTGCCATTGTATTGTCTGCCTTCATGTTGTTGTTGAGCCATTTGCGTTCAATCCATTGCATGAATCAATCCAATCCAATCCAATGAAGGGTTAAAGCGCAGTAACATAGATGCTAATTAGCATTAGCTCTCTTGAGGCAGTTATTTGGCTTGGCATAAAATGGATAGATTCGATGTGTGTTTGGATTCAGACGACGATTGTGCTAAAATTTGAACTCTCTTGAAAGTGAAAATGACAAAATTACAGTTAGCACACTCCCGGTTGTCAGTGATTCATATTTGTATCGGGACAATAGGTGCGATTCTCACGATGGCATCGCCGGAACACAGCAGCCGCCGTCTTCACCCTTGCCGCCGTCGCCCAGCAGGTCAGAAAACAAACGGTTGTACAAAACATGACACATTACGGCGGGCCGAGAGAATAAACAGTTTCACCTCATAGAAAGCGGAATTGAGAAAGAGTTGGAACTTGTTCCCTAAATGTTTCTGTGAATGTGGCGCATACTGCAGGTGCGTTAGCGGGAAGAGGCAATGTTCCGGTTGCTCTCAGCCCCTGGGGAAAGGAGCGGCCATGATCATCGAAACACTCGGACTCTTCTTTCACATGCAGTGTTTCAAGGTGAGAAAAACTGTGTGCAGAACCATAGTTTCATGACATTTACTGTTTGTGTGAAAATTTGTGTTCAGTGTGGCTTGTGTGAGGGGGAGCTGGGCGACGCCGCCATCGGGACAGACGTGAGAATCCGTAATGGTCTGCTGAGCTGTCACCACTGCTACTTAGCATCAAGAGGTGAGAATTGTATTTACATAACTCCGCCATTACATGGAGGCAGCGGACTTCACACCATTTGCCCCACCGTTGCCGTATGGTAGAAATCAAAGTGTTTTGAAAGTGTTGAAATCAACACATCATACTGTTTTGTTTTTTTTCTTTGAAACGAGGTCAGAGAATGGTGAACGTGACTGCATAGTTCATAAAGGATCTGATTATGTATTTATTTATTTTGCAGGCCGAGGACAGCCAACAACCCTATGATGATCTGAACCCGACCCCTGACAACCAACCCTCATCTAACTTTCCTCAAATAGACCCCACATGATCTAAACACACTGCACATCCACTATGTGTTTGTCAGCATGACCAGCATGTTTATGACAAGACACAATACAGCAACTGGTATAATAATAATACAGTGAACCCCAGTTTAACGCACCTGCAGTATGCACCACAATCACAGAAATATGTACAAATCTGCAATATAGCGAGACCATGAAAGGTTTTACGCCTCACCTGGTTCAGCTTTATTAAAGGGGAATTATCAAGAGGCAGGACACACCACACGCCCTGCTGCAATATGATTGGCTGCTACATGGAGGCATACTGTACTGTCTTATACTGCCCCCACGTGGCCAAGGTGGGCAGTCCAGAAGCAGCGTTCAAGTGTTGCAACGTGACAAAAAAATAATTCAGTTTGGATTATTTTATGTAACTGTTCTGGTTTTATCAGGTACAGTAGGACGGATCGCCATTTTGCCTCATAAAAATGTGGCAAATTCTTGGGCGTGGGGGGGGAGCTGTAATGGACTACATTCTGTAAAAATTTACGATATAGCTATATAACGGGGGTTCACTGTACTTCAACTGGAATCAAGATTCAGGAGACACTACAAGACTATAACACGACTTTTTTTACATAGGTAGCGTGACCATTTGAATGCCTTACCTTCTCCTCCCTCTTTGTTTTTCCACTTTTGCATGAACAGTGGTTATTGCAAGTATGAGTTTGACATGCAGTTCTCCGACATTTCAGTTTGTTTTACGTCTTTGTCCACTTGCATGTTGGCTTGGAACTCTTTTCCCTTGAACCGTATCAACCAGTGCCTTAATTCAGAGTGTGTGTACTGTTACCGTACACATGGACCTGGAAATGTATGTGTGTGTGTTGTGACATGAAGTGAAATTCCATGCCAGCAAGTAAAACGAGTGGATCATTCTCTTGCACATCCTGTTCACTGTTATAGTGATCAAACCAATGACACGTACATAATACCTGCTGCTTCCCTATACCATTTTTATCGTTATTTCATAACATCCTGACATTCGGGCTTCAACGCAGGTGTTGCCGCTACTTCTCGTTTCTTCTGGTCGAAGAAAACTGCTCGCCGTCTTTTATAGCCACTGTATGTTTGTCAATAAAACTGTCTAAAATGGCTGGCAATGTTTGTTTGTTTTTTTTTTTTACTCTTGCGCTTTGTGTGCGGCTGTGGTTGTTTTCTAAATAACATAATTGCTCTCGAAATAAACATTGAGAAGGGGGGAGAATATACACAAAAGAATTAAATATAAATAATGATGTAATTTATTTTTAAATCAGTGTTAATAATTTAGTTCTTTATTAATAAAACGTCTAGAAAAAATATAGAATTAGAGATATAATATACTGTATACACAAATTTACAACAACAAAAGTTAATCTGTCCGATAAAAACAAAACAATTCCTCCCAGCCAATCAGTAGTAAGAAATGCAAAAGTGGTGAATTTGGAATTTCAATGACTTAAAATAATCGTCTAATGTATTTTTTGCTAAATTAATAAATTTTGTTAGCACATTCTTTACAAATTATGATCGAGTATTTAAACGTATAATTAGACATATATGATTGTTCTATATCAGTTACAAGTAAAAACGATTTTGGCGTGCTTTAGGAAGGTAAAAATAGCGGAAGTGTTACGACGCAATTTTCTCACGTGACAGACAAGACCGCGGCATTGTGGTTGGTATTGAGTTTGCAGTCTGTTTGAAAGTCAATGTGGGCACGTTAACAGTCAACCGACCTGTCGCGAATAATGTATGTATCTAGTGGCTAAATCCGTTCGTTACTGACGAAGCTAGTATTAACGTGAGCATTTGGAATCACATGGTTCAAAATCAGGCTTTAAGGATATGTACGGGAGCATTTTCAAAAACTTCAATTGCAGCATTAGAGGTATCATTGATGTGTGCCATTGGCCATTCGTAGGGGAACAGATGGCAATTAGTTATTGGGCACTGTTGGGGAAAAGGAAAAGAAAGAAATTAGGAGCTTCGAATGGAGATTAAATGAAGATGCCAAGGACATGGATTTACAATGGTTTAGTATAAATCGAACCGTACCCCTTTCAATAATACCGCCATGGATACTTCCAGAGGTAGGAGTAGATTTAACGGTCTTAAAGTGGAGAGTGGGAACTAGAGAGAGGTCTTGTAATTTGGAAAGACTAGAAAGTTACATTTCAAGCAATACTAAATATTTAAAAATGTATACGGATGCAGACCGGAAATAGCAATAGAAATTCAACGAATGTATATAATACAAATGTTGGAGTTGATGGTTGCTTTGCTTTGGGTGGCAGCTCATGTTGGTATCACAAAATATGATAAGAGAAGACAAATGATAAATCTGTTTGAGAAAAGGAATTTGAAATTCGATGTAATGCAAATATAGAAATATAGCGAAAGCTGATGACGTATTTACAAGTATTTAAAGGCTACTGGTGTGGTTGGAAGAATATAAAAATCTAAAGAGGGTTTTTGTGTGTTATGTTTTCGGGGTAACGGGTTTTCGGCAAACCCGGTTGACACTCCTTGCCAGTAGGTAGCGGTAATCTATTTACGTTTCTTGTCATCCGCCGTAAAACACCATAAGAAGAAGAAAATCTCACGCGCACTTGCGTCATTTTTTTTTTCATGCCTTGTTGGTCATGTGATTGTGACGTTATTGTACGGTAGCCAGTAGGCACCAAAGTAGCACCGTGTATTTGTTGCACCTTCATCTTTCGTCTTCGCCACCTGCTAAGACTTTGTGATGTGTCGTTCCTTCTTCGAAAAAAGCCACATTTTAATCCTAAATGGAATCCGAGGGAGCCTTTTATGCTGTACGTTGTCGGTATTTTCTAGACTTGTTCGTCTCTTTGCTCGTCGTGGCGTATTGTTGGGTATTAGCCAAAGAAGCTAACCTGCTTTGTATTATTTCATGTCAACAAACTGCTTCGCTGAAAAATACTCCTTTTATGTTAGTTGGAGTCCGTATGTCCTCACAATAAGTAAAACCGACACTTCACATTTGGACTTATTTACATTTTATGTGCCAAAAAAACTGCCTCTGAAACAGTTATAAACACTCACTGTCACTGAAGTTTTAACAGTCTGTTAAATTTAATTAACTTTATCATAGAACCAAATAATATACGTGTCTTATTTAGCTACTCAGAAGAGACACAAAAAAAGTTGTACACATTTATCTATACGCTTTTACAAACCCACGGCACAGCAACGTCCCTGTCGCCCTCGGATGGGGTAGTAACAGGACTGTAAATTGGATTTAGATGTCGACACAATTTTGTAGCGTAATATTGTGTAATATGAAATTCAGTGTTGTACTTGAAGTGAAGTCATTCTTTTGTCGCGTCTGTAGCAGGCAGGGTCTTCGGTGGACATGACCCGCAGCGAGGAGGATTCTCTGGTGGACGGGCCGCTCATCTCAGATGATGTCCTCCACGCCGCCATCAGGACAGAGTTCCACACGGTGCCCACCGGCTGCTACGCCGTTCTGCTGTCTCTGCTACACGTATGGACAAAAACACGCACACATTCATAAGTCAAAATTTCCCTGTCGCATTTCTACAAAATAGTCCTACACAAGTGCCAGATTGTGGCAGTGAACATCACTAAAAAGCAGAAGTTTGGCAGCCAGTCAACAAGTTGAACTGTCAAACATATATAAAAAAAAGTCCATTAATTTAATGCTAACACACAGTGGGGAAGGGCGGCTCTGTGGTCCAGTTGTTAACCCGTCGACCTCACAGTGCAGAGGTCATGGGTTCAATCTTGGCAAATAGCCACTCAATGCAAATAGCCTCTCAGTGCCAACTGAGTTTCATTGGGTTCCATTTTAGTTTTTACATTTTATGTAAATCATGTTATCACTGTATGTTTCAGTACAATACTTTCAAGTGCTATTTTTCTATTCTTAAAACAAGTCAAAATAATCTTTTTGGGTTTTTTTGGGGTGGGGGGGTTGGGGGTGGTCAGGCTAGACAGCTCTACAGCCTTTCAGATCATCTCGCCTGCTTCTTCCAGGTGGTGTACATGATTTCCTCCTTGTGCGTGGTCGTTCTCTGCGTGTTGAAGCTTGGCCAGAAGGAGTTGTGCACCCACGTCCTGGATCCCAAGTGGGGTGACAGTGCGGTGGTCTTCTGCAAAGTGGTCCTGTGGGTGCTGGTTCAGGCGTTCACCCTCTGCGCCAACTACTACCACAGGCAGGCCCGCAACAGAGGCTACTTGCTGTTCTACAGAAGCACCAACAGGCTCAAGCGGCTGCCTCTCATCGTGTACTCCACAGGTAGACGATTGCAATGTCACATGGTGGAAGCTAGGGGGCAGTCATGATGCGCTAAGCATGGTCATGCGTGCACGCAGGGAACGTTGTTGTATTGATCATCATGGCAGCACGACTGCCAGTTGCTGTGTACACCTACGTGCTGATCGGTGTCTTGGCCCTGGAGCTACTCGTGGCATTGCCCTGTCTCATCTATTACGCAGGTAAACATTTTTTGTGTGGAAGAGACATCTTTCACGTGGCCAGAAAAGAAAACAAAAAGTCTCTGTTTGTGATCAAAACAACCACATTTTGGAGGTACAGTGGAGTCCACCATGTTAAATCACAACTGGTGAAACGGCACGAACAATTGATGATTATAATTGCCATGAAATGTTTTTATTTTATTTCAAAGACAAAATGTGCAAAATGCAAAAAAAAAAGTGGGCCAAAAAAAGAATACTGCAAATAAGTATGTTGTTCCCCCAAAAGCTGTAATTAGATTCACATTGCACACACACAATTTAGTGGGGGGGGGGGCACTCTATTTGATGTATTAAAAAAAAAACACTAAATTTAGAGAGATGTGGTTTTTGCAATACCCTCCCACCCCCACCCCCTAAAAAAACTCAGACTTTGGCAATAGATTTTTTTGAATGCTTTTTGTTGTTTAAAAAAAAAAACTCAAGATAGGTGTGAGAGAGAGAGAGAGAGAGATTTTTTTTGTGTGTGACACATAAAACCCTTAAATGTTGGAGATAGAGTGAACCCCCTTGCAGAGTTACAATGCAGCATTCTTGAATTTATCGATTCCTGTATTTTTGGAGAAAACCTTCTGTTAGCAATGAAACATTTGTTTGTTGCTGTTATTATTATTATTATCATGACAACACAGCCACCTTTGTGGCTTAAAAATAGATTTTTGACGGAATTTCATAAGCAGCACTTGGAGAAAGACACACCCTGTTAGATTTCATTGCTGACCAACACACTCGCCACCCCCCACACAATGCGAGAGGGCATTGGCATGACAATAGCCGCCCTGCCCTTTTCAAACCCGACAGCATGACAATCAAGCATTCTGCTCCGTCTTCCGTCCCTCCCTCCATCCCGCAACTGATCTGCTGACTTTTTTTTTTTAAACTTTGGATCTCTCTCGCTCTCTCTCACACACACACAATTCAATGTATGAGGTGCCTTTAGTCATCCGTCCCATCCATTGTCCCATGCACTTCCTCGGCAAGACCAGGAAGACTATGGCCACATGGAAATCGTTACTTTTTGCAAAGACAAAATGTCATTTTCAACCGCAGTTACTCATTCGTCATGATTTCTTTAAAATAAACAATGAAATGTGTCATTTTCAGAGGAAATGGGAAATAACGACACGTTGCCAATGAAATGTTCTTTTTTTTAGCGTGTGTGGGTGAAGGAAGACCGCAGTTACAGAGTGTCTGATAGGATATTGATCAGGTAGATAGTTGTATTGAAAGGAAATCCATATTAAAGGGCTGTTTAGGCTGCCAAGGGGCACAGATGGGCAGATACCCCCCCACACCCACACACACACACACACACACACACATACACTCAAATGCAGTTGAAGATAAGGTATTAGTGTTTAGCCTAGCCACAGGCTGGCTAGCCCTTGGCCGCCCCGCCCGCCGGCGCACACACACATGCGCACACACATATACACACACACACACACACACACACACACACACACACACACGCACATTGTCCCAGTGTTTACAGTGTTTGTGGAGGTCAGTCTGTGCCACATTCCAGCTTGGATCAGTGTAGTGAACTGCAACAGAGAGCCGAGCGCAAAAAAAACCCACCCAAAACATTTATTTATTCATTCATTCATTCATTCGGGTTTGGAACAGATTGATGGAATTTCCAGTCATTTCAATGAGGAAAAGCGATTTGAGATTCAAGATTTTTTGTTAGTCACAATCATGGTCATTCAGCACACTGACCTTGTAGGTGAAGGCACCACCATATCTCTGCTCCAACCGCTTTTCACTGATCCGTAAACTGATTCCTTCATTCTTTGAATGCCTTTCAGTGACTCTTCGAGTAGGAGCCCCCAAAAGGCATGGAAATTGAGATTTCGAGCAATTTTCACTTGAGGATTTTTGCCGTTCAGCTCCTTGTGAGAGAACAGCAAATTGGGCAAAAAGTTCTGAAACACTGAACAGGCGGACAAGTTTGGAAAAGGTCAATTCAGTTCACCTTAATTTAAAGGTTGTATTGCCTTCCAGGGTGGTCGGTAAATTTCAGTATCCCTGACATTTATGTGAATAACGCATACGGAAACTCACGGACAGTGAAGGTGACAGATATGATAAGTTCATTGGGGGCGGGGTAGTTCTCTTAAGGACCCAAAGGTAGTGAGAGCCTGCAGCCATGAAGTCCATACAGGAAGGCCTCGTTCTACTTCTCTTTGAAGTGCGTGCTCGATTGTGAGTAGGAGTGTTTGTGTGAGTTTGTGTGTGTGTGTGTGTGTGTGTGTGTGTGTGTGTGTGTGTGTGTTTGAGGTCTCTGCTGTATGTTTCTGGCCTCTCATTTGAACATGAATGCGCCCCACGTGCTCCACGCACATCAAAGTCGCTCCTCAGCCTTCAAAGGCTCGCCCGCTCATGCGGCAAAAAAAAAGCACTACAGGGCACTCGGAGGCTATACCATGCAACACCCACACACAAGTACCTCGGCATGTCCGTTGGAGGCTAGCCTAAGTTAGACTAATGTAGTGGTCTACATCATCATCATCGCTCCTTCTTGACAAATGTCGCACAATTGTGAGCGTGACCGGCTATAGTTTGAATTTGTCTGTTTGGGGTCGTTTGCCAAGAAGACAACATCGAGCGAAGCTGTAAACCGCTACGCTAGCCGGCTCGAATGCTAGCGGCTAACGTAGCAGTCTACGTCTTTGCTCGTCGGTCCTTCTTGTCAAACAGGACAGAATAATTAAAAGCAAAAGGCAGTGGAACTTAGCACGCCGTGGGAAAGCGGTGCGCGTCTGCTTTAATTTGAGTGTATTTGCGTCCAAATTTGGTGAGTGGAGTAAGAATGCGCTGCCCGCTTTTTAAGGGACTTTTAAGTGTGTGTAAGTGTCATAATTAGTAAAGCGACAGTAATGTAACAAATAAGAGCAAAATGTGTTTTTGTTACGACGTTCCTCAATCGTCAAAAGTGTTTGGCACATGCATTGTTGTCTTGTGGCCCTAAAATGGCTCCTTTCAACCAAAGTAGCAGATTTACTGTCCCTCTCAATACTGTCGTTTTTGTGGGGCTCTCCCGCCAAATATCTTGTTGCTCAGTCAAATCGTCTTCAGTGGGCTGAATTATTATTATTATTATTATTTTATTTTATTATTTTTTTAAATTCATGAATGCGTAATGGAGCCAAAGTGGCCATTTTCAACCACAATGGCAGCTTCCTGTCTCTTTCCAGTGTTCTTGAGACTTTTTTTTCCCCCTGTATGGATAGATGGATCTACCAAGTTACATTTAAGGGACTGAATTCTTTTTCAACTTCGGGTTCCTGGGACATTTCTGTTTTGCTTTACTCAAGATGTGAAACTGGTTTAAGGGGCTGAATTAAAAAAAAATAATCTGAAGTCAGCGCAACTTTTCTAATTTACTGTCACCTTCCTTTATAATGCTTCTTGCGTCAGTTAGTCGGATGCCACCACTTGAGGTGACTTTTGCCTCTCGCCTCCTCGTCGGACTTGCCGCACGAGCGATTGCTGCCCGTCAAATCTCTGACCCAGGCATGTTCTGAGCACTGCCCATCTGTCTGTGCGCTCTGGTGAGCGAGCGAGAGAGAGAGAGAGAGAGAGAGAGACTCTGGCAAAGTGGTGCGAAATGTGGCACCTCCTTTCAACTGTTCCTTCTTAATCTTCCATCCATTGCTGGCATCTCCTCTGTTTAACCGTCATCCTTTTTTTTTTTTCCTCAGCATTATGTCGTCCAATGACAAAGCACCGCGGTCGCTATTTCAGCATAGTCCTATTCAGCAGCATTGTAAGCCCACTAGGGGCTAAGAGTCTGCTGTATGGAGCAAAAAGCTACACATGGAACAATAAATTTAGGGGAAGTAGGGAATGAAATACCGGAAATCTGAACTGGACTCAACATGAAGTGATCTGAGAACAGCAGCAAGAATTGTCAGAAGCCTTTAATGTAACAAAAAAAAAAAACTGGGCCAGTCATTGGATGGAAAGGTGCGTGTGAACAAGAGTGAGAATAGTCCGCACCATTGTACAGTACATCATAAAAAAAAAAAAAAAAAAAATCAATCAACACCCAGTGAGAATGAAATGAATCAAACTGTTGTGTTGCGCTCTGTTAAATACTTCTCACATACCACTTGTATTGACACACACACACACACGTGCGTACTTAGGGCCTCATTATGCAGGAATGCTCAGTATTTCTTGGGATTGTGTGTCGACGCTGCAACGGAGCAAAGCAAAGCTTGCGCTCTTTAGAATCTCCTTGACAATTTCCTCGGGCTAATGACGCGCCGGTCTTATCAATACTGGGCCTGCTAGACGAATGACGCTAGCGCCGCCGTGGCCTCAGCCCGTTGGCGCTCATATTTCAAGAGCCCGTCAAGTGAATTCAATTGCGAGATGAGTTTTCAATCAGATTCGACGTGTTTGTAGATAAATGGTTGAGTGTGTCAAAACCGACGATGACGTTTTTTACTACTCAGTTGTGGAGACGCAGTTAACTAGCTGGCTAGCTGACTATGTCTGCGCCCGTAAATGAATCTTCCCTGAATGCCACAGTTTACAGAACAGCTCAGCATCACACCTGCGAACATTCTCATTCATCCAGAGCATCGAATTAATCACAACTGGACCGTTGTGGTCGTCTCGTAGGACGTTTTGACTCTCAGCCGAGCAGGTGTCATCCGTTCATGCAAGGCTACTTAGGACAGAGTTAGCCTAGCGCAAGCTAAGCGCAGTGTATGGATGTAGCAATCGTAATGGAAGGCAAAGCGGTGTGGGTAGCGGCGTGTCAAGTTGACAATTTTTTTCACTTGACAGGGACTTTAAAGATGTGCCGTTCATTGTAAGCCAATAATTGTTTGCTTTTGTGACATACTGCCTAGATATTCCGCCTCCGACCACCCCTAAGCTCCACACCTCGCCGCCGGGCCCATCCCACCCCACTTGAGTAAAGGTGTATGTTTAGGGCGTGAGAATTGGAGCTCTAAGTGCAGGATATGGCGGACCATAAGAGCTAAGTGCGGGTTATAATGGCCCGTGTGTGTGTTTGGAAGTCGGCCAGGGAATGGAAGCCTGTAAAAGAAAAAGAGGTGCTGGGGGGGGGAGCGTTGGCTGTGCACTTTCCCACCTGCCTCGTTATGGCGGCTAAGAAACTCTCACTGTTAGGTTAACGATTTTTACGTGTCCTGTGACTGAATGCAGAAGGCGATATTAGGACTTCGGACTTGCTCGGCTGAAACTTATGAAAAAAAAAAGTTATGATTGTTAGACAAGCTGTTTAATGCCACGCCTAATTGAAGTTAATTGTCAAACTGAACGTAAAACAAAGAGAATTACACCTTTTTGTATTTTTAAAAAAAGCACATTGCTTTGCCTGAGAAAAGTCCACTTTGCTTGATGCTAACACACACTGAGAAATACCATTGACATGCTAACATTAGCATCACGAGTCACACCTTTAGATGTAAGGCTGTTTGAACAAAAAAACGGTAGAGCAACTCATAAACACGCATAGTTTAGCAGTACTTGCCGGCATATATTCTTTATCCTCTCCAAAAAAAAACAACCAACATTACAGCCAATTTAATGTCGTAACGTTTGAGCAGAAGAAGTCTGTTCTTTATTTGTGTCTGCGTGATGTAGAATACTATACTGCCTTCTGGTGGCCAAGGCAGTCACACCAGAAGGAGCAGCACAGTGAGTTGGATTGCATCACGAACCACTCTATGCTAAGACTGAGCAACATTATTTGACTTAACTTTTGACTGGCTCGATTTTTGTCACCTGGGATTTTGCCTCCTCACCTCTTGACAACTGCTTTCCAGTGACCAAAACCTCCTCTGCTTTGACTTCCCCTTAGTCAAAGTGAGGAGCTTCAACACGGAGCGAGCGGTGCCTGACGTCTGCCGGGAAGAATATTTGCGCAGCTTAAGCGGCGGTAGCCTGCCCACGGAGACTGGATTCAGGTAGGGCCACACACACACACACACACACACACACACACACACACACACACACACGCACACACACGCACACACACACACACACACACACACACACACACACACATTATTGACACTGTAAAAGCCGTCTCAGTCATGTTCGTTTACACAGAGGTTAACAGTGCCGCTAAAAATGGTAAAAGCTGCACCCCCCGCTCCCCCGAGCATTTGATTGCGCACAGCAAAGACACCAAAACTTGGTTCTTTTACTGCTTTAGCGGTGTGGTTGCGATGGACGGTCCTAGTTTTAGTGTCAAGTTCCTGACTTGTGTGTGTGTGTGTGTGTGTGTGTGTGTGTGTGTGTGTGTGTGTGTGTGTGTGTGAAAAAAGTGCGTGCGTGCGTGCGTGCGTGCGTGCGTGCGTGCGTGCGTGCGTGCGTGCGTGTGTGTGTGTGTTTCAGAGAGCGTTCCTCGCTGGAGGAGGTGGTGGAGAAACAGGCGGACCTGATCGAGTACCTGAAGCACCACAACAGCTTGCTGAGCAGGAGGCTGCTCAACCTCGCTGCTCAACACTGAACAGCATCGTCGCGGTCGTGCACCCCTGTCAAGCATGCGGGGTCCTCTTCGGTAAGACCGGGGTCAGGTCAGACTTGCGCCTGTCACCTGGAACAGACGGATTGGACGACGTGGTGCTGGTAGTGGTGGTGGTGTGGAGGTGGGGGTGTAGCCGCACTAAAAGTGGCCGGTGTTTAAAGAGCCATCCGGGGTCACGGGTGAGGGG
>NW_017842060.1:2502017-2544007 GCF_001891065.2 Hippocampus comes
AGAGCATCCCAGGAAGGCTGTTACCCGCCACCCCCTTTTTGTGTGTGTGTGTGTGTTTTTTAAGGAGACTATTAAAATGTCAATGCTGCAGTCATAGCCAAAGATGACTTTATTGTACATCGTGAGCTTAAAAATGTTCATAAATGTTTGCACTTCTGCTAATTTTTTTTCTTTCTACACAGCAGCGCTTTTTTTTTTTTTTCAAAAGGAACTTGGAGTACAGGGCAAAGCATTTTTTTTTTTTACAACTGCTTTGACCATGTGAGTCTTAGCCCTGCAGCTGACTTGACTCTTTAGGCTGGACAGCGGAGCGGCGCCTCACAGACTCCCTGTTGGGTATTCACAATTTTTGGAGGGTGGACCTATTCCCTGTTGCTCATGGAATTTTTTTCGTGATTGTTTTTTTTTTTGTTTTTGTTTTTTTTCCCTCTCCTCTGACCCAGTCTACCGCTTATTCGGGGTTTTTTCCCCCCCAACTTTGAAAGAAATATATCCTTTTTTTCATGGTAGTTATAAGGGATGTCAGTTATTTGTGGATTTTTACTATTTGTGGATGGACCGGATCCCTATCCCCCTGCGAATAGTGGGGGTCTCCTGTGTCTTGTAAATTGTTCAATTAAATATTCACAGTATATACTGTACATCTGTATGTGTATGTATACATGCGGTATTATTTGTGTTTTCTGTATTTTGCATTACAGTGCAGAGTTTTGATTTGAAATTTGGAGATCTGTTCAATAATTTCCTCCAAATTACATTTTTTTTTTTTTTTTACTTTTTAAGAATCTATTCGCTTGGCTAAGGTACCCTGCAACTTATTTAAAAATACTTTCATTCTCCTTTTTAAACGTATGTTTATATTGTAAAGTAGGGCTGAATCATTTTGAAAAATAATCGAATTACATTCCCCTCCCTCAATGTTGTGATAGCGATTTACTATGTGACTATTTTTGTCTTCTTCCCATGTAATTTTTCTCAACAAGTTTAACAGTAAACTATTTTATGGTATTTAGATATGATTTATTATACCTAAATGTTTTGTTTTGTTTTTTTCCTTTGCGATTAGAAACTTTCATTCTACGACATTACAATGCCGATTTGAATTTGATCAATTGTTCAGACCTGCTGTAAAAAAAGGATACAATTTAGACGGTGACTTGGATTTTAGGCTGTTATCGCCCAGCCCAAGATGACAAATACACCCCCTCAAAAAAAACACACACACTTGAACCTTTTTTCTAATTATTAAAAGGAATAAAATGTATTTAATAAACGTTTGAAGTGCATCCAATGCATTGGACAGTATAAATATGTACACATTTGTCAACAGCATGGCTGGAAGCAGCTCTTTGGTCCACAGTGGGTTGAGTCCAGCGCGTTTCTCAAGCACCGAACCTCACGGGTTTTTCTTGATTGCAGACTTGATTTTTGTTTCGTTCTTGGTCTTCGTGATGAGGCAAGGCGCTCGAACGTTTCCAAGAGAGTCTCTTGTGTCTCCCCTTCTGTCGTCATTATTTTTATCAGGAGTCTTTGTGTTATTGGGGCTTACACGTGCAAGGTCCCCGTACCGTATTCCTTCACGTTCCTGAGTGTCAAACCTGCAACGGAAAGTAACAGTGGTCAAATCAGGAGCCCCAGCTGACAGAAAGGGAGGTAAACTCCAGTTCACGGTGTATGAGCGTGCCTGCCCCGACATAAACAAGGGGCTCAGGCATTCCTGCGCCGCTCTTAATCCTTCTTCTGTGTCATTAGCCGGATTTATGTCAACCAGGGGTCCGCGCACCTCTGCCACTCATCACACACACCTAATCAAGTGCCACCTGCAGCCTCCGGTACCCACGAGGAGAGACGGGGAGGAAATTATTTCAAGGAGAAGCTGAAATCTGTGATGAAGGGGGCACTCACACCCACTCTTTCATGGCCAACTGGCGAAATGACGATCAAACTCTTGACACCGATGCTCTGATCACATTACATGGTGTCACCCCCCCCCACCCCACCCCCCAAAAAAAAGCCTAGCAAATTATCATCTGGTGAGGATAGCTGTTTCCATTTGGGGTTCATTTGGGACAATTTGTCAAAGTAGAAGATGTGGAATTTGCCACTAAATGGCAACTTAAACTCAGACTGGCTGACTTGCTGTTCAATTTCAGGCATGGATCTGTGAAACTTTCATGCATCCTGTTATGACAGATATGTCCACCTAATTTGGGGTCACTTGTTTTTTTTTGGCTGGTGTCTGGGGCTATTTTTTCTAACTTGCCAGGGCTGCTACAGGGAGCGCAGTGGCTGCTTGAAATTAAAATGGATGACTTCCTGTTCAATTTGTGGGTCTTTGAGACGTTTTAATGCATCCGTTTGTGATGTACGGGTTTGTGTCATTTGGTGTGACAGATATCGGGAGGCTAATTTATCTAACTTTGCAAGCCCCTTTCCATGGTTAGGATGGAAGTCAGACAATTTGGTTCGAAGCAGCCATTTTTTGTCCAATACCAAGAAAAGTGATAATTTTTTTTAAAGAAAAGGGACTGGAAATTTTGAAGGAAAAAAAAAAGCTCCCATCACCAGTTTCACCAATCAGCATAAAATCTGTTGGACATGTCCATCAAAACAGGACGCATGGACAAGTCTCAAGGACACATGCCCGAAATTTAGTAGGAAGTCGTTGATTTGGCACCGAAGCAGCCATTTTGGGCACATTCCTCAAAGGCTATTAAATGTGTTTGCCCACCTATGGCCTCCTTGAAATCTCCACAAGATGTCCCGTCCTCATCGGTGTCGTCAGGGGAAGGGTACTCTGGAGTGCAGAGGAAGACATCGTCGATGCAGGCAAAAGTGTCGGTGATACTTTCTCCTCACATTGAAGAAATCTGCAACAGAAAGCGGTTGATTTTGTCATTCTAAAATAGTAATTTACTGCATAGTTATTGTTATGATGATACATTTCACGACGTTTAATGGGGAAGATGGAATCACGATTAGCCATCCCAAAAACACGTCATTGCCTCGCGCTCTCACTCCTTCCCTAATAAAGTGGAACATAGCCACCAAACCCATGACTATTTCCAAACGTCCCTAATAAATACACTCTGCTCCCAACGTTCACAGGCTGCCGGCCAAGCCCAGGAAGAGCATAAAAAGTGCCAGATGACTTTATGACTTCCCCCTTCCCCCTACCCTGGCAGAGAGAGAACACCAAGCCTGGAGGCATACGCGTCTTTAGATACTCCTCCCGTGTCATTTTGTTTAATAAAAGCTCGGGAGTGTATTTGCATGGAATCTTAACGCCAGGATTAACAAAAGCACCCGACAATGGAGACCCGCCGGGTTGTGTGATCCCCGGCGGTGGTACTCATCTGATGAGGATCCTCAAGCCTCCAAGCTCTCATTTTATACATCGCACCTGTTACGGTACAGTTAAGTGTGTAATCAAAGCCAATCGTAAAAAGGAATCCAATGTGCCCACGCATGCTGTTTTCAGCTCCTCGGGTCTGAAACGCTTCGATTTACGACGCTTTGTGGGGGAAGTGAACACATTGACGGGTAAAACACAACGAAAATCGACGCTTTCCTTATTTTTAATTCGTCGTAGTTATAGAACAAAACTGAAGGTTCATCTTAAATACTTTACGTTCATCGTCATTTTTAATTCATCATATCAATAAAAACAAACCCACTAATGGAATTTGTCCTGAACGCGGTTGGCGATACATTTTGAATGCACTAGACGTCTACTTATTTTTTTGTTTTAATCACCAAACATTTAACATATATGTATTCTAATAAATTGTACTTTTTGTGTTTAAGTTACTCGAATGTAATATCTGTATCCAACGTTAATCTTCTACTACAGTAGTGCTTTTGTATTTTTTAAGTTATTATCTTAACGTTTGAACCCTTTGCGCAATGTGTAGTCATTTCGTTTACTGTACACCACCGTGGAATTCTCACTTAAACGTTGACGATGATACATAGCGATGATTGGCCGATTCAACATCAACGACCCCCCCCCCCAAAAAAAAAAAAAAGATTTAAACCGAAGTAGTTGAGTATCTGCCATTATTGGTTTGGGGTTTTTTTGTATGTTATTGCCCGTTTCAAATGTCAAACCCCTCCATAAACGGTTCATTCTGAGATACAGCAGTAGTTACGACGGTGGCGGTAAAGCTTGAACGCAACTGTCAAGATTGGTTACTTTTAACTCAAATACGCACTAAAGTAGTCGACAAAATACATATTTCAACGTTATTATCGACCGATACGGATATTTGGAACTGATAAAGTGGTATATTTAGCTTCCATCATTGACGTCATTTAAGGGGGTTTTATAATTTACGACGTTGGCGGTAAAACATCAACGCATCAACCAGTCGCGGTGATTGGCTGTGGTGATTTCGAAGCAATATACTTTTAACCATCGTACAAATAACGATTCAAACATACCAGTAATAGTAAATGTAGTTGTTTTAGATCAATTTCATTAACGATGCCACGCGTTACTTATGTAATATATCCATCATTTACGCCCCCACCCCCTCAGTGCATTGCATTATTTACGACGTTAGTAGCATTCGAAGGCATCAAACATTTAGAAGGATCCTGCCCTGTTCCTGGTGGTAAAATGACGGATTCTTAATTTTTAACTTTATTGTGTTGACACGTAATTTTCCAAACGAGACAACTATATTTCAACATGTAACCTTTTAGCTTGTTACCGATGGTATTATTACTTATTCACTTTTTTAAAAATCGTGAATTTAACCGTAAAAAAAGTACATTCGGTTTAACGCTAGACGCCAGACATTTCCAGTTCAATCAGGTTTCACTTTCAGGAAGTTGTGTGGCTTCTTCATCTTTCCTCTTACTTGGCCTGACGATGGAGGCTGGTTCTACCACCACCACCACAACGGCGGCAAACAGCATCAGCAGCAACGTGAGCAGGTAGAGCAGGTTGAAGATCCTCATCTTGGGGCTGAGAAGTCCTGGTTCTTACGCTTCCTTGTGGTTCTTCCAGTCCAGAAAGAGAAGACACTGTCAGGGGAGACAATCGTGGAGAAGCCACTAAAACGGACGATGTCCCTGGAGAGTGTCCACAGTCTTTGCCAGAGACTTGAGAGCTAAGTGACAAAGGTGCTTCTCCCCCCACCTCCTTTATACTGACTTTCCAGCACCCCCCCCCCCCTCAACCCACTCCCAAGACCACCCCTCACCCTCCACTTCAACTCCTCACACACGCACACACAAGCATGGCACATATTGACCCCACATGTAGAGGGTAATTCAAATGACAGGAAGACCCCCACCCGACCCTGCAACTGCCCCCTTGAACACACACACACACACATTCACACAGCCACACGCACACTCCACATGTGATTGGTATACAGTAACAATGAACGACTGAATTTTTTCAACAATATTGCCATTGCGATTTAATATGCAACAATTTTATTTTCAAGGCCCTCTTCCAATTTGTTCAGATATATTGTTTCATGAAACAGTGGTATGTCAACATGAAGACTGCACATCAGAAGTACTCAAATTATCCAACTGAGTACAAATATGTACATTTGAGTATTCGCCGATTCCACAGACAATAGTATTAGCAGCTGCCTTGAAATACGCGCTTAATTTGTTCCATGACTGCACTCATATAATATAAAATAAGTAAATTACAATACATAGTTTGTAATAAATAAAAATATTTAGAGGAATCTATAGTAAGCTAAAATTTAGGGTCACATAAAAAAGGATAAATTAAAAATCTCTTACAATGTTCATCATACCATCAATACAAAATATAGAATCAAACTCATGAAACTATTTAGAACATTTTTGGCAAAAACAAAGAAAAAAAGTGTAAAATGTTGCTTGTCTTGTATACCGCCACCTCATTAGCGCGTCTGCGCGGTCGGCCGCCGTCTCCTCCGCGCCGTTAGCGACTCCTCCATTGAGCGCACCGCTAATCAATTAGCACATTAAGATGAAATGTTGCCCATTACATGTGAATGAGGATTAAGGCAAGCAGCAGGACGTTAATGGAGCGCTAGGCCTGCAAAACGCTCCCCGAGACTTTGAACAAGCATCTCGCTTGAAAAACCCACAAAAGACAACGCAATCTCTGCGTGCCTTTGTCCGTGTTTGTGTGTGTGCGCTTTTATGACTTTACGGTACTGTATTTGCAAAAAAATGTCTGAGTGGACGTGGCCGAGATTCCTGCCGGATTTTGCGAACGCTTTCCCCGACCGGGTTTGTTTCTTGGGTTGCGCTTTGCATATCAGCGGCCATTGTCTTTTAAAGAAGTTTTATTTTGCTCCATTTGAATATGCTAATGCATCTCCAATTGTCATTCACAGCCACCTGGTAACCAACTTGCTGTGTGTTGTGTTGTATAGATGTGTGTGTTTGTGTGTCTGTATATGCCCCCCCCCCCCACGACACCTCCCAAAAAAAGTCTCCCCGCCAGGTTTTTTGGTGTTGGAATATTTGCTCTTACTGGGGGATTAAAAGCCTTGACGGGGGATTTCCCAGCCTGCTCAAACACACACACACACACACACACACACACACACACACACACACACACACACACACACACACGCACGCACATCACTAAGTGACTCACACAAAGGAATTCAATCTGTGTGACCGAGATGTTGCACTTGTCAAGTTATTATTTTCGTAATGAACCAAATGGAAAAAGCCCAGCTAATCACATTGGAAACGGTAGAGGCCCTTTCGCCACAGTCTAAAGAGCCAAATGCCTTTACAAGGCACACCTACTGGCATCTGTCAGGTGCCTTTGATACGACCTGCTGTGCGTATAATAAGTCTACACACCCTTATTCAAAATGCCAGGTTTTTGTGATGAAAAAAAAAATGAGACCAAGAGAAATCCGTTCAAAGCTTTTTCCAAAATTATAGGGGAAAGTTTTCTCGACGATAATATGTTCTATTTGACCCCGCAAGTCAAAACACAGCCTTGTGATTAATATTGGCTTTGCGGAATATGAATTAAGTAGCAAAATCTACCGGCTTTTAGTCATTACCGGGGCAGCCATTTTGCCACTTGCTGTAGACTGAAAATGACATCACAGGGCTCAGGTAATGACCAATTAGGGCACAGCTTGTGAATGTCACATGACCAAATGAGATTTTGCTGCTAGTGTTAATTTATAGTTCACAAATGCAGTATTAATCAGAATGCCGCGTTGAGAACACTTTTGGTTTGACTTCCCCTTTAATGTGGCCTCTAATCTGTATAATTAAGTTGAAAAAAAAAAAGAAAATGGTATCGGAATTTGGACTCTGCTATGGGTGCCCAAAAAGTGTGATTGGGACATCCATAGTGTTGCTAAAATCGCAAGAGTTTTTTTTTTGTGTGTGATTGGTTCATTGTGAGAGCCATACCACAGTTAAAAGAGGGTGCGTAAACTTATGCAATGACATTAATTTCCCCTTAAAAAGCCTTCAAATGATTTATCTTGGTTCCGTGTTTTTTTTTTTTTTTTTTTTTTTAAATCAAAAAACCTGGCATTTTAATTCGGAGTGTTGAGACTTTTTAGACACACTGTATAATATTGTACAGAAAAAGTCTACACACCCCTGGACATACGGTCTGCATGGGACATAAGGTCACGTCGCGATATCTTTACTGTGCACAATTTGGAGTCTAGCCGAAGCATAAAGAGGAAAACTAAAATATAAGCACAGAACCACCAACAAGAAAAGATTAAATGCGACATTTGAAGCAAAAGGTTGAAAAATGTGACTTGCGTTTTTGGAGGCGATGTTTTTTGTTGTGATGGCAAAGAGGAAAAAAAGTGATTTCTGGTGTTCTCTGCTGTGATCTTTACAACCTCTGGACAGCTTGCATCTTCTCAACCTTCTTCCTCCTCGTCCTCATCTCCCGAGGACCCGCAGATAAGAAACTTCCTCTCTGATAAAACCGAGGAAGAAGAGTGAGTCATAAAAGTTTTTCCTTTTGTGGCAAAGCCTCCGCCTACTATACATACAATCACTTCAGGAACGACAGACAAATACTGTTCGAAATTCAAGCCGTTTCAATATTTTTTTTTGTTTTAGTGCACAGAGACGCTTGCGCCACTTTTGTGGCTGCTCTGCCACTGCGCCATCTCGTTTCCTCACACTTCTTTGTCGTTGCCGGTCGTCTTTCAACGGCGACATCTTCAGCTTTGCTCGTTACAATCGCTCAAATTGGAACGCTCCAATTTCCTTGTCATCAAAATGAATGCGTCCGGCAAACCGTACAGGTGCAGAGGAGACGCGTGTCTAACGCGCGTCCTCACGCGGTGTGCGTCCGCCATTGGTCGTCAGCTGATTGTGATCTTCTGCGCGCCGAAGATTGCTCCTGACATCGTTGTCATGAGGTCATCCGTGCTAATGAGGCCCACGGATGGTCGCTGCTTAATGACTCTCAAGACCCCCTTATCTCCGATGGAACCCTCCAAAAAACCTGATGTATGCACATGCACGTTAACAACTGTGCTTGTGCAATACACACACACACACACACACACACACACACACACACACCGACACGCACACACACACTCAAGGGTTCCCACACCACAGATTCACCACAAAGTATAAAGACGGTCGACTCTCGTGCCACGAGCAAGCTGGTCGTCTTTATTGCAGCGAGACGGCTGACTGACGGAGGGCTCAGGGGGTCAAGGGGCGAACTCAACAGGGAGCCCACCCGGCAGTCCCTGCCGTGCCACCCCAGTCAAGATGTCACCTCGCCGGGGCTTCAGAGGCCAAAAGTCAGCCGGTTTGTTAAAGCCCAACTCAGACATGGCGGCCACTGCGTCCCCACATGTTGTTGAAGAAATAATCATGTGTGTCACGTGGCTTTCCCGAAATACACTTAGTCACCACTCGCAATACTTTAAAGATCATTTTAAAATATTTTTTAAAAAAGAAAGAAAAAAAGGAAGGGAATTTACTTTTGTAATAATAAACATGTCATATTCTCAATGTGCAAATACGTTTTAACAGCACTTTTGATCACATTTTCAATCCATAGTTAAATTTCATTAAAAAAAAAAAAATCCTGCAAGTCTGGAGCGTATGTTGTTACCTTGCTTTAATTGCCAGCGTGTCTTTTCATGCTTCCTTTAGTGTGTCTGCGGTTTTGCCTGCCTGCTGATCACTCTCTGCTTCCCTCTTGCAGCCTCGCGGACGTCTTCATCTGAAGAGCGCACCTGACATGTCTGACTTCCGTCTGTCCCGTCTGTCCGTATTCCCCAAACGTGCGCGTCGCCCTTTTCTTACCTGGCCGCAGGCCCTCGTCTGGCCGGATGCAGACGGAAGCGATGCTGAAGAGCGAGAAGACGACGAAAGCGACCACGATGAAGGCCAGCTCAAAGCCGGAGAAAGGCACTTCCATGGGCTCGCGGCTGTGACGTAACCCCAACATACACTACGTAACATTGCAAAGTTTGACAGAAGCGTCGATGGAAAAGTTTCAGAATGGAACCTGGATTCGACGGATAGAAAATAGCGTCCGATAGACACAAAAAGGCCTCTTTGTACCGTAGTTGTCAACGTCTGGTTAGCTCCAAAATTGGCCGCAGTTGTTTACCGGCACTGCGGCGCAGTCAACAGACAATTTCAGATCCATTCCACATCGTGCATTCTAGTTTCAAGTCATTTTAAAGAGGCTGTGTGCGTAAAATCAATACTATGCTTGCACACTCGATAAGAAAATGACCCGGTTAGCGTCCTAACAAGAAATGTGACCGGAGGAAGTTTGAGATTTTGAAAAAAAGACTCACCATAAGAAAATAAATATATATCAGACGCAATGTGTAGAATTCACAAATGCATGAGCAGGAAGCAAGCTTTAATCTCCATGATATGTTCCAACACACAGGTAGAGTCCAGCGTGAGTCCCGGAAGCAAATATGAGCACATCCTAGCGCAAGGTTCACAACTCCTTCACACACACGTACACTCACACACACTTGGAGAGGGAACCACCCATGTGGACTTTGCCATGAAATGAAACCCACTCAGCAGCCGCCCACACGGCTTTGATGTCATCTCGGCAGGCTCGCAAGAGGAGGAGGAAGCTCAATTTGAAGCGTCTTGCCGTCCTGATCTTCAGACAATCGACTCTTCGTTGTACAGGGAAATGCGCCTCCCTTCATTAAAATAACCAAATATATTCACTGCTTCACTTTTGACACATTGTTCCAGCCTTATTCCCCCCAAAAAAGTAAACCCCTGTAATGATTTACACATTTTATTTTGGGTGTAATTGCACTCTTGGCCACTAGATGGTGACACATTTATGTTTAAAAATCACATCTGCCTGAAGATTCACAGCCTAAATCGTACCTGTAGGACGCCTGCGTTCCTCATGGATTATTCCAGCCAGGGTGAAGAAGCCGAAAACCAAGAGGGAGAAGACGACGGTCAGCTCCTCAAGCTCGCCCAATAAGAACGCCATCGTCGTCCAACACTGGTAACTTGCTCTTACAAACACACTCACGCTTATAGAGCAATGAAGTGCACGCCTACGCCTCTCAAATTGAAGTCAGATCAAGTTAACGCGAATTATTTATGAATGGCCTTTGTGACTCTGTGTGTGCGTGTTTTAACACTTGTAGCGTGTCTACCTGTTGGGCTGCGCTGTTTGCAAATCGCTGGCGTCGGGTGGAGTAATGGTCTCACTTTTCAGGAGACCCCTATAACGACATGTTTGTTCAGCCCAAAAGACTGACCAAGAATATAAATGTGTGTGTGTGTGTGTGTGTGTGTGTGTGTGTTGGGGGGGGGGGGATTTACCAAATTACGATATCTGAAACTTCGGCCCAACAGTGGGGAAATGTAATGGAACTGAAGTATGCACCCGGCTAGCTTAATGCTAACATAACATGGAGAACACCATTGGCAGGCTAACACTGAACATGATTAGTCACGGTGTTAGAAGCAAACAAACAAGGGTGAGCAACCCGTCTAGTCAATATCACAATACTCATCGTAGGAGTCCGGCCAAAACCTTTTACCTCCAAAATAGTCACTTTTCAGGAGATCCCCCCAAAAACGTCATGTTTCTTCAACCATTAACATCAGATTCTCAAAGGTTTTCAACACTTTTGATTGGTCGAAAATTTGTAAAAATAACACCCGCAGGTGTGGACTGACCAATAATATAGATTTGTGGAAAAAAAAGTCAAATTGATCAAATTGCGACGTATGAGGTTTCGGTTCAATGTCAGCGATACCTTCTTTATCCTCTGCAAAAAAAATTGCTGAGAATAATGATGGCGCTTAGATCCGTAGCATTCATCATGTCTTTTACGATAGCTTTTGAAATTTCTGAAAAGTTGAGATGTGTTTTTTTTATTTTATATATCAAGAAGCTCACAACTTGCTGAAAGTTTCATTTGGCTGTATTCTACTGCCCCCCGATGGCTAATGCAGGCACACCAGAAGGAGCAGCACAATGAAATAAATGGAAGCATTAAATCATGACACACAAATTAAATTCTTCACATCCCATTTCAAATAAAATATTAGAGTTCTATTTTCTTGAATGAAAAAAAAATCATTATAATTGATATTTTCGTTAGGGGGGTGGCTGGAACAGATTCTTTTTAAAGCACCACTGGACTGGGGTTAAGAAGTTGGAGAACCACCGGCATTGGTTCAATTGAGGTCTCTCTTTCTTTCGCGCACACACACACACACACACACACACACACACACACACACACACACACACACACACACACACACACACACACACAGTTTAGTCTTGAAGTATTTTTAAGGCAAGTAAGTATCTATCTTGAGGAAATAACATGTCCGTTTCATTTGTTGTATGTGTGTTTGTAGCATCCACGCACACATGTCGTGTAATCCCATTAGTTCGGAGAAGAGGGTGGGGGGGTTGGATTGAGGTTAGTCTAAGCCTTAATCCCCTCGCTGAGCGTATGTTTATTATTACCCGGCATGCACAACAAAATCCAGCACGCCAACACACACCTCCTGTTTGTTTACTGCCTCTCTCTCTCTCTCTCTCTCTCTCTCTCTCTCTCTCTCTCTCTCTCTCTCTCTCTCTCTCTCTCTCGCTCTGTCAGCAGGCCCGACCACGAGGACGGACGAACGAACGGAGGGAAGCAAGGCGGGAGGGAGGGAGCGGCTGAGTAGTTTCCCAGTTGCCATGACAACCTCACCCCTAGTCATCTCCACCGCCGTCTTCTTGATCTAATTCCACCAACCGGATCGGGAAGTGCAAGGTGTCGCGGGACCTGCCTTGTCTCCTTCGACGGCATGGCCGCCCATCGAAGGACGGCAAGGCGCGGGGACGCCATGGGACTAACGCCAACGTCCGTGTGTGCTTGAGTGTGTGTGTGTGTGTGTGTGTGTGTGTGTGTGTGTGTGTGTGTGTGTGTGTGTGTGTGTGTGTGTGTTGCCCGGAAACCGCCAGCATGCCCGTACACCAGATCACGGTGGTCCCAGCCAGGGAGAACGGCAAGAGCGGCCCTCGGCCCAAAGACAGGAACGAGGTAAGTTCCTGAGCCACTTCTTAGGAATATGGATCAGCATCATACGATATGAACAATTCAATTGCCGAATTTAATGCAGATGTCCATCCCAAGTCAAGCAATTTGGACTTCAACTAAAATGCTCTGAGGGAAACTACTTGGAGTTCAAAGCATCATGTTAGCAAATCTGGTGAGAAGTCAGCTCAGTGAGCCATCAAGCATTTATATTATTGACTCCCCTCTCATATTCGTCTGATGCATTGAATAAGTTTTTTTTACCTCATAAATCCAGTTCATGAAAACGTTTTCATTGATTCTTTTTCTTTTTTTTTCTTCTTATTTCTATTAAATCATCCAGGGCAGCAGACAATTTTAATCAGAGGTCGCATTTTGAATCCCTAAATGTGTTTTTGATGCTGATTTGAAAAAAAACTTCACTTTTTTCTAGCACATTCGGTTTTTGAAACATTTGCATTTTTTGTTTTGACCAATAAAACCTTGCACAGTGCAGATGTTACCATGCATTGTAATTGAGAGCTATGGCGCTTCAGAATAAATTCCACCTCTTGCTGGACCTAACCCGTAATCAATGAATATCACAATAAATATATTACTATATTGCATATTACATTATAGTGCTACTCACCTTGGCCACATGGGGCAGTATAACAGACAGAATGATATTTTGTAAATTATGGCTGGGTGATTTGGCCAAAATATTTGGTTAGTTTTTAACATATGGATTATTTGTTGATCACTAGGTAAAAAAAAAAGAGTAATGAAGTAAACTACAATCCTCAAACAACTGTTTGATCTTCCTTCTACTCAGTGGACATACAACGATCAATATCGGCGAGCACCCAAACGCACATTTCACTCACTCGGCCTTCAAACGAAATGGTCTTGGCGAATCCCTAACGGTGTATGCCTAAATATATTCAGTGCGGCTCTCACACCACACCACACCACACCACCTAATCCCTCCACCACTCCCTTCCACAAGTAGCAGGCACATGTTCCATCAGTTGTCTTCAACCTGCATCACATCCAAGAGGGATTCGCCACAGGGGCAGGTAGGCCAGAGCCGCCTCGCTCGTCACTCAAACATCATTGCGATGCGTTTGGAATAGCCGGAATACCTTGTTGTGGATCATGTCACTTGAGCGCTTCACTAAACTCGTCGGGTTAATCGTAGCAAAGAATCCGCTGCAAGGGGGGACAAGCTCGGTGAACAGCTGCTTTAAAAGTCACCGCGAAGAGCTTAGTTCCACCTTACTTCGAACTGTGGGTATTTAACGCTCGTTCAAGGAGTATGAAAAAATCTGATTAACATGCACTATATTTGAAATTACTGTGAGAGAGTGACCTTTTTTTAGTAACATTTGAATTCGTTTTTGTTAAACACGAGTACAGTGCCAAGTGTGGAGACATTTAAGAGGGAGGAGGAATTTCTAATTTTTAAGGCTTTTTTTAAACATTAGCCAATTCATATCAAAAGTCTACACACCCCATTCAAAAGCAAGGGTTTGTAGTAAATTCACCCCCCCCCCACCCCACACACATACTATTGATGCAACCTCAAACGTGTACCACACTATAACAGCTGAGTTTTATTCCGAGGTAATCAGTGGCAATTTAAACGGATGCAGATATGTGCTGATTTTGAGCGTGCCTTGTTCTTTCATAGCCACACCCAACGTGATAAGAGGGTGTGCACACTTGTTCAAGCACGTTCTGTCTGTTTATTGGCACTGTCCTCTCGAAAAGATTTGTTTTATTTTTGGGGGGCAAGGGGGGCGTTGAACAAGGCTATGTCGACTTTCTATCGCCACTGTATTTCTTTTTGTGTTCTGAAAGTGAAATATTCTCTCTCTCTCTCTCTCTCTCTCTTTAGAAAAAAACATTTTATACATCTATAAAATATTTTGCCAATGAAAGGCAAACGACGTGCGTTTTCCTCCCCGTTCCCTCGAGCCCATCGTTGATTTAGTTGACATTTCAAACCAGCGGTTGACCATAAACCACTGAACCATAAATTGAACAACAATGAGTAAGTGCCCTTTCATAACATTTCCAGACTCATGAGGATGATGATGATGATGATGATCACACGTGCGCAGTCCCACTTGCGCGCGCACACGCAAGCTCAGAGCCGCTAATAGCAAATCAGGCTAGCAGCAAATCCCTTGATCAGCTTAGATGAGGCGCTCTTGTCTGTACGCGTGGCTGTCCTTTTTTTTTCCCAGTTCCTCTGTACTCCCAATTTTGTGTGGGTGTGTGTGGGCCGGGGTGTGTTTCAATTTAAAGGAGATGTCTTCTGCACACCATAAAGAGCAGCCCACTGAATTAGCTTGCAGCATTAAATGATGATGCGCAAACCGTTGGATACTTTTATTTCATGAGGTTCTTACTTTCTGTTTTAGTTTTCTGTACGACTGTAGTTTGCTTCGCTTTTAAATATAAGAGCTGCATTTCGCACCGATGCTCCTCAGACTGATTGCTTTTCGGGACTGTTGTTTGAGGCGTCGTCCTGGTTGGAACGTTGGAAGTTGCGCAGGTTGACCACGTGCCATTTTCATAAAGAGCATCATTCCGCCATACTGATTTCCCGTCTTCTCCTCTTTACGCTTCAGGGCCCTCAGGCCAAGACCCCTGGTCGCTCAGGGAGTCGATCCAGCAACATCTCCAAGGTAACCTCACGCATGGGTTTTGACATCCCGACGTAACAACCACACACAAACACACTTTTGAGACATTTGCACCACAGGGAGTACCTTGAAAGTGACCGCATTGTTTCACATGATCACTTCCAGGCAAGCAACTCGACAGCAGGACAAACCAGCGTCTCCAAGACGTCCGTCACCCCATCTACTCAGGATATTTGCAGGTAGAGCATTTTTTATCGTCTCTAAGATTAGCCCAACCTATGGTACCAGGTACCAACCCCTGCTGGAAATATATGGCACTGAAGAATTATTCCGTCAGACGGGCTCAGCTGTGTGGCTGTGAACGTGTGGTTTTTGTTTGTGTGTGTGTGTGTGTGTGTGTGTGTGTGTCTTTGTGTCGATGAGGGGCCGCAAAAGTCATTCAGGGTTACCTATTACACACACACACACGAGTGAAATTCTTCTCCGCTTAGCTTCATGCTAACAAACAATACAAAGCGCCATTGACATGCTATCGGCTAGCATGGAGTTTGACAAGGCCCAAAGATGTAACCCTGAATTTTGTCCCTGACAGCCTCTCATACTGTACGTGTTGCCCCATTGTGCTCATGTCATCACCATCTTCTTCCCATTTCTCAAATATTGTGTTGGATCCGATCAATAAATTGCGAGAGAGCAGCGTCCGAACGTGTTTAATATGGGCTAGTCGTGTTAAATTTAAACTGCCGCCAGTATCAGATTCAGATTAAAACTTTTAAAACGTTTAAACTTAAAAAAAATTCCAAAGTACACATTGTGAAATGCATCATCTAATTTTGAAATGATTTGAAAAAAAATTGCAGAATTACATAACTTCAACCATATTTGAATTTACCAACTCCATGAAGGAGAATTTATCACATGATCAGATTCGTTTCCTTAATAAGAAACGAGAAAAATCATGATATTGCTCAACACACTCAATCTCAATCTAATCAAATGTGATCTATAAAATGAGTATAATTATTGTTAAAATGTTTTTCTGCATCATGTAAAAGTTGGGTGGATTTTCTCAAATTTTGCATTTTAAATTTGTCACCTCATTCATCACATTGTCATCTCATCTCAGCAACCATCTGTGTGCGTGTGCGTGTGTGTGTGTGTGTGTGTGTGTGTGTGTGTGTGTGTGTGTGTGTGTGTGCGCGCGTGTGGCTGTCTGCTCGCGTGTGTTCAGTGTTGTCCAGCTGACCCGCGTTGAGGAGGATGTGTCCGAATTGCCCACCGCCAGCGACAACAAGAGCCCGCGCCCCGCTCCCATGACAATCCCCAGCGCCGCCCTCGGGCCCTCGGCCCCGCCCCCCAAGAAGCAGGTGAAGCGCCGCCACCGCCGCAAGAGGAACAGCTTCGGCCCATTGGACTGCGTGGAGGCCAAAAACCCGCAACGCAGCGAGACGCGGTCGGAGCGCCCCTCGCGCGACCCCCCGGCGCGCTTCCGCTGCCTGGACTCCACCTCGGAGGACGAGAAGCCGGCGAACCGCAGTTGGGCTCAGGAGAAGTCCAGGCGGGCTCGCCACCGCAGCCGGAGCAAAAGCGGCGAGGATGTGACCGAGGTGATGGAGTTGCAATCGGTGAGCTCCAACGAGTGCAAGGAGGACCGCCCCCTAGTGGTGGACGATGGCGTGAAAAATCGACGTGGCAAAAGTAGCAGCGGCGGCAGCGGGCACAGCTCGCTGAGGGAAAGCTTGCCCAGTATGGACAAGGAGCCCAGTCCGCCTGACAGCTCGTCGGAGGACGGCGAGAAGGAGATGATTACGAAAAAGTATCAGGAGAAGGGGGCAGGGCACGGGGACATGGCGGCGCCCGCGCCTCAAAAGCGCTGCGGCGCCAACGGCGCGCCGCCTCGCGCCTGCTCCGATGACTCCGAGTTGGAGGTGTGCAGGTCAGTCGGGGCCATGCGGCGATACGCTGCCCCTAGGACGTGTCAAACGGGGTCGGCTTCCAAATCTACACGAGCCCTTTTCACACCAGCAAATTGCCGCATTCGTAACGGTCGGCCGCTCTGCCAGCCGTTCGTTCAACGGGACAAACGGTCAAAGACGCAAAAACAAAAAGACAAACACTCGCGGGGAGCTACAGAACGTTCCAACTCAAATCCAAACACATGCAGGCGAAATGACAGATGCCACGCCCCTTAAAGGCGGACCTATAACACTACGTTAATGCCATTTCAATTTGTTTTAATGAGGCTTAAAATGCTGTTCATGTCTTTACAGGTGCTTTGTTTTTGTTTTTTTCCTTCACTACACTCCGGGCTATTTCGGAACCGCTTGCATCACTGCTCCGCCCTCCGTTGTGGTGGTGACCAAAGCCAGACTCGTCACTGGTCCGGCAGTCAAGGCGGCGGGACAAAATTAAAAAGCCATGATTTTGGATTTTTTTTTTTCTCATAAAAGACTTCATTTGATTTTGAAAAAAACAACATGACAAGCTCATTCAATCAGTCAACTTACAGGATAAATAAGAAACATACGGACAAGATTTTAAAACTGACAAATTACTAAATGAAAAAGAACATGATTTTTTAAAATTATTAATTACAAAAAATATACATGTAATCTTTAAAATGACAAGATTGTCATCACGTTAAGATAAAAATAATATATCATCACTGTGCACGGGTAAAACGGATTTTGAATATTTTCCCATTGTAAAAGAGTTGACATTTGAAATGAGATCAGCTCTTGTGAAATGAAATCAAAATGAATTGCGTCCAAGGGAGGTCTGATTTAGTTTCTCATGAGAAAAGAGTTGATGTGAAAAATTGTCAAGGTAACAAATCCCCACGGAAGCGTTCCTTGGCACCACTTTTTCCTCCAGCTCTAACATAAGAACCGTTGCAACTTTTTTCTTTGCTACCGGCTCGGTGCCAATAAAAGACGTGCGCGGCGGGGGTTTTTGTCAACGTGCGTGCGATTTATTTTTTTTAATTTTTTTTTTTTCTGTGCAGGATCTGCCACTGCGAGGGCGACGAGGAGTGTCCGCTCATCATGCCGTGCCACTGCACGGGTAGCCTGAGCTTCGTGCACCAAGCGTGTCTCTACCAGTGGATCAAGTCCTCGGACACGCGCTGCTGCGAGCTCTGCAAGTTCGATTTCATCATGGAGACCAAACTCAAACCTCTGCGCAAGGTATACACACACACACACACACACACACACACACACACACACACACACACACACACACACACACACACACACAATTTTAATTGAATTGCAGTACTAAATCACGACACACTCACCATTGAATTTTTTATTTAAAAAAAACACACGTCACCAGCGCGAATACGCAATCACGAGATGAAATGTTTTGTCATATTTTCTGGCCAGTGGGAGAAGTTGCACATGTCCAAAAGCGAGAGAAGGAAGATCTACTGCTCGGTGTTGTTCCACCTCATTGCCATCGTGTGCATGCTGTGGTCCGTCTACATCCTGGTCAAGAGAACCACCGAGGAGATCAAACTGGGCAAGAACGGTCAGTATACCCGTGCTGTGTCCTCACTATGTCATCCATACTCCCGTAAAGGATCAAGGACTCCCTTGAAAATGCAGTGGGGGAAAGACGACTCATTAGTTTTGTTTTGGGTGACTGGTGTTGGTATTTGCTTCTGAGTCAAGGTGTGCAGCACGTGTCATAGTGTCGTGCAAATGTCAATGTCCTCCCATAGAAATGAATTCAGATGGAAACGTTCTAGCAAGAGTAGCAACAAGTGATGTGTTTTGGTCCTTGGCCATTGGTGTGATTGTCACATTCTCAACCGCACAATATGTATCACGGCCACTTGCCAGCTCAATGCTAAACGCTTCGTCAAGTTACGGTACTTGGGTACAAGCTAAACGGCTTTGGGCTGGCCAAGAAGTTCCTCCCCTCACTTCAACATAGTACCTTGTAACCAATGTGCCCCAAGACGGAACCAAAGCGCAACTTTTTATATTATTATTGTTATTTCTGCAAATAACAGAGCCGAGCTTCGAAGAAAAAAAAATTGCATGTCACATATATGCAGGGGAACACCGAGTTATTATATAATTAGCTATTATAATTAGAACTTTTTTTTTCACTCTTCCAGGTTTATTTTTGTGTCTTTATGATGCTATTTATTGCAACTTTATGATAGCACATGAGAGTTTGGATTTCATTGTAAATGTATTCTTCCTGAACCTCTGTACAGAAGAGGATGGTCAAACACTTGAGAATTTTACTTTACGTAATTACACGCTACGTGGTGACCTTTCCCCACCGCATCTTGCACCCGACAAATACTTCATAAAAAAATAAAAAAACTCAAACTAATATTAAAACTAAGAAAAGCTACAGCAAACGAAAACATAGCATTTTTGAAATACTAAAAAAAAAAATAAACACACACAAAAAATACTTCTCGAAAAACAAAAACTGAATTTATTGAAAAAAAAAAAAACCTAATGAAAAATCGAAAATTCGAATAACTCTGTACAGTAGATGAAAGAATCTGCCCAAATCCAGTTCTGTTGTATTTAACTTCTAAGTTTATTTATATTATTTTTACATTTACATTTTTACATTTCATCTTTAAGAAGTGTTTGATTTGAAACATTTCTTGAGGCGCTGCTATTTCGCCCTTGAATTAAGCGCAGTTTTATTTCCCCCATATTTGAACGCAGTGTTCATGTTCAACGGCATCATGTGACAGCGGATTTCTAGGAGGCGTGGCCATGATACATGCTCATGAAAGTAGCCGTCACTCAGTAGAAGTTATTGGTGCAAAACGAAAAAAAAGAGAGAAATTAACACTGTTGATTGCAGAGGAATTATGGCGGCTTTCGCTCCTGAAGTACTATACCCCTCAGGGTAAGCACGGCACCCCTTCACGACCTACTCCTGTGAGTGATGGTGGCGCCCCCCGCAGGGCGAATAACTCTGCTACGCCGTGTCCCTCCCCTCCAGGCGTCCTGGAGTGGCCCTTCTGGACCAAACTGATCGTGGTGGCCATCGGCTTCACGGGGGGCCTCATCTTCATGTACATCCAGTGCAAGGTGTACCTGCAGCTGTGGCGCCGCCTCAAGGCCTTCAACCGCATCATCACCGTGCAGAACTGCCCCGACAAGAGCCGGCTCGCCAATGGCAAGCGCCAGGCGCCCGCGGAGGGGCCCGCACCCTCGGACGCGTCCTCGGAGGCGGCGGTGGCGGCCAGGCACAATCCGGTTTGAAGGTGGCAACATTTTGCATCGAGATGGATTGGACTTCAAGCGTGTAAGAAGGTTCATATTGGCTTTGTAGCAGTAATTGTTTGTATATGTAAGAGTACCTCGCTAAAGTGAGTAAAACGCCCTCCATTGTGGGTTCTGGGTTTGTGATCCTGCTGTCACAATTTTTATTTGTTGTTGATTTTTTTTGTACCGTTAACTGCTGCATTTTGGTCTCATGCTAATCTGTTTGGGTGTAATTACACTGTTGACCACTAGATGGTGACACACTAACTTGACATGTTAAATTTGAAAGAATGAAAACAGGAAGTTTTTCAGCACGGCCTAGTTCTTTTTGAAAATTGGCCATCCACTGTAGTCCTGCTTTTTACGCCTTTTTAAGCATGATATTAGTGATGGCAAGTTGCGACCTTCGTGAGGATAAGCAGATTAAAAAATGGATGTATAGAAGTTTGAGTTTCAAAAACTAAAACTAACTTAAACTAAAAAAAAGAAAAAAATTATAAAACGTTTAAAAAAAAATTAATACAAACCTAACGAAAACCTACTGAATTTGAAAACTGTGTCAAAACTAACATTTAAAAACTAACTACAATTAAAAAAAAATCCAGAACTACAGGATAATAACCCTGGTATTCACTTTGGTGAGATACTATAAAATGGTTTTCATTTTCCTGACACGTTTCAGCAAATGACTACTGCCTTCATAATTACTTTTTTTTTTTTTGCTGTCAACCTTGAATAATTCACTTCACTGGTGTTTTTGTCTCTCAAGGTGAACACGAGCAGGCCGGCAGGCAAGCGGCGATCCGCCGCGATGACCACCAAGAGCGAGGATGAGGTCTCGGCCCCGGAAAGACTTGCTCATGCTGAGTAATGACTCCATCATGCCATACTTTTGGGACACCTCCATTCCCTTCATGCACTTTGTCAAACCGCACGAAAATCCCCTCGATACGTACCGTTGAGCCCTGGGTAGGCAAAGTAAGCCCAGAAATTTAAAAGAAGTGAATTACTATGATGAAATACAGGCGCATGTAAATAAATGAGAATATCGGGAAAATGTCCATCGTGAAGTACACTGGGGCGGCGACTAATGATCATTTTCAGAATCTTGAAATCTGTCGATTACTTTGTCGATTGAATCTATAAATCAAGACCAAAAGTTTGAATTTCTAGCCCTCCGTTGAAAAACAAATTGACAGTGTGGAAAATGCACAAACAAATTCAGGATGAAAAGTTGATCCGACGGCTTTCACGGAGAAATCGGGAGAATATTTACTCTTGAGAAGCCAAAACTTTTTTTGGGGACAATTTTAAATTCGAAAAGCCATCTGAATGATTCATCACTCAAAAATAATGAGCAATTCGTTTCATAATCGGTTAGTGATTAACCGTTGCGCCTCTAAATGACCATATTTGGTCATTTTGTTGATTTTATTCCAGGTAACAATAATCCAAACTCCACTATCTCGAAAAATTAAAAGAGAAACTATTTTATTTCGAATAGAAAATGGAATTGGCCTCACGTTGTCCTGCGTATCATAATTCCCTTAGTTTCCCTTTTGGAATTGAACCGAGAAAAATAAAATGACATTTTCTTCAATATTCAAATTATTGACATCGTCCTGTAATTCATGTATTTCAACAACATACAGTATTTCATTTGGTTTGGTTAGTTTATTTCCGTACAGCTTTTCCCACATGGACAGTCAGCTCCCCCCAGTAAGCATGATCATTTGTAGCTTCAAGACATCATTTTGAGGGGAGGGAGGGTTCAAAGGTCAGATTGCAGTCTTTCACCTTGGCGCTACGTCTAGAAACAATGACTTTGTTCATTTTTCAACCAGAGTCTCCACAAAAAGTTGGCAAAACCAGAACGATGCCATTTTTCCCCTCTCTCTTTTTGATTGGATAAAAACACATTCTGACTCTTAGCCTGTGCAATAAACAAACTGTAGAAAGTTGTTTGTGGTTAAAAAGGCTCATGAAAGGAAACCGATATGTCTTAGCTGGAGTCGGACATCAGAGAACTTTTGTCCAACTCGTCATCGTTGTCATCACTTTCATTATCATCCAATTCTTCTTCTTCGTCGTCGCCTTTTTCTTCTTGGTTGTGCGTCTGCTCTTTTTTGTCCTTGACTTCCAAGGCCGTGTGGGAAACCTTCCTGAGTTGAATGTTCGGAAGTTTCTTCAGATCTCCCGTCCATTCCCTGCAGGAGCAAAACATCACTTTACTTAGTCCGCGTCTTGACACAAGCCAATTTGAATGCATTTATGAGAGAGCGAAGGGTCTTTCACATATTGGTGGCCATGAGAGCAGGGGTTCCCAAACCACTGGGCCACGGCCTTAATCCGAGAAGTTCCCACTGTTTGCGAGGCCGTGAAGTATGTCTGAATGTCTTTGGATGTGCAAGGTTATTGATCGACCACTGCTTGTGCTCGTTTTATCGTCTCAGAGGACCGTACAAGATTTTATCGACTCATATTGACAGAAGAATTTAAAAAGGGGCTTTCTAAAATTACTAAAGGAGTGTACTTGTTGAATTAATTGAATAGAAAAATGTATTAGCATCAACTTATGGCACCCGTTACTGATGCTTTGCTAAATGTAGAGAGAGAGAAAAAAACTTAATGACGGTTTCAAGTGAACCTTTTTTGACTTTCTCTACACCTTGGAATGCAGATGTCCAGCGGTTTAATGTTTCAGTGCTTTCTAAACAACTATCTTATGCTCCGCTCACCTGAATGTTTTCAGATGTTTGGTGTTGATAAAGTCTGGGATCTCTTTGGAAAGAAAGCACATTGAATCAATATTGATTATGATGAACATGTACCAGTCTGGATAAAATGGACATTTACAAGCACGGACCGAAGCCGGCGCCGTGGTACAGCGCCCGCTCGCGCTCAACGGTCTGCTTGATGAAGTCCTCCCTGGCGCCGTGGGCGCGCCCCTGACGCCCCTTGATGCCGTTCACCAGCTCGATCTGCTCCAGCTCGCCGTCGAACCGCTGCAGGTACCTACAACATACACACGCGCACAGTAACTCACAAGATTTTCGGGATGTCGGCTTTCACTTGATCGATTAAAAAAATAAAAATAAATAAAATAAAAATAATACATTTATTATTTACTAATAATACATTTGGACAAGCAGCTAGTAGATAGTAAACTATTCTTCAAAAAAAGAGGCTTCATGCTGTTTATTGCCAGTTCCAGTTGAATGTCAAACCCAAATCAAAGATATCAAATAGACAACATACGTGTTGTGTGTGTATTTAAACAAACTAAAATAACCCTTTAAAAAGTCCGCTATCTTAATGTTCACATGCAATGCGAAATTCAACCAAAGTTCATTTACAACGCACATTAAAAAAAGACCGACGCTCTAACAAAGTGTTGTTCATACATCAAACATGAGAATAATGTAAGGGAAGAGAAATTATTCTCATCAAAGTAAACAATAAAAGGTCCCTTGTATTATACTGCCCCCTGGTGGACAAGACGAATGTACCTGAAGGAGCAGTACAATCCTCAAATCCCATGACGCACAAACTATTAAACTCTTGTATTGTACAACACATATCAGATCATTTTAAGATGCTGCCCCACCTTTCGATGATGTCACGAGCATCCTTCATTGTAAATGTGGTCTTTTCTGGGTCCAACTGGCCCTGAAACCATAACAGCTTCTCACCTGTGTATGGGAAATGTATCCCAAATTTAAAAAAAAAAATCAAAAACACCGATTAAAATATATCATAATTAACTTACCAATATTGTTCAGACGTGCAGCTTTTTCAACTTTTTGTCTGCGGAAAAAAAACGGTACAATAAGGCGACGAACCAATACGGAAGAAGGAACCCGATGGAGTTTTATTAATACCTTCGCTATTGCAACAGTAATGCAGGAAATATTTGTATCGGACATCAATGGAAAACATTCCGATGCAAATTCGGAAACTGACCGTTCTTTCTTCTTGAGTCGTATTTCCTCGCGGGCCATGTAGGCTGCTTTCCGACTGTACGGATGCACGACCTTCTCCGGGGCTTTCCCTTTTTTCTGTGTCTTCGGCTGAAGAAAAAAAATACAGTCATATGAAAGACAGTCTCCTGTGAAATATGTATTTTGTCATCGAAATTGTGATCGATTAGTTTCGCTGTTAAAAGAAAGAGACGCTCGGTCTCACCATTATAGAAACTGAGATGTATTAGCTTTGCCGTGAAAACTCGTGGTTGGTTTGTTGACAGCTGGGGCGGAAGCGGAAACAGTCAAGTTCACTCCAGAAAAAGAGTTCGGGTGAAAGAAAAGTGTGAGTCATTGGTTCCTGTGCTTGAATGCGAGTTTCGTCTTATACGTAAAGAAATAAAAGTAAAATAAACAACAACAAAATTCATTGATTAAATGTGAAATGTAGTGAATTGTAAATGTAATTTTAAGGGAAAAGATAATACATAACGGAACAAGACAAACATTTACATACATACATACATTTACAAATGTTATCAAATTATTCCAGGCAACATTTAATAATGTCATTGTTAAAGAATTAGTAACAAATAATGTCTGGAAGTTATTTAAAATTTTATACGTAAAATAATGGCCAAAATAATTATATATACACAGCTGAACGCAGGGTATATTTTTTGGTGACACAAAATGTCTGCCAAATATCAGACTACTTAATTTCACCAATTTTAAATTATTTAAATGTAAATACTGTAGGTTCATAATGTATTTTTATAGCTACAGTTTTTTAAACAAATGATTCGGGCTACATTCTTTATGCTTCTTCATCTTTTTTTTTTGTCAGAAGGAAACTGCGTCCATATTGCTAAATTCTACTGGTAGTCATACGCTTTCTGAGAATTATGAATCATTTTTTCACGAAATGCTTGACCCAGTCACAATTGTCACACAGCCAGTTGAAACAGATGTGACATTAAAACAGATTTTATTCAAGTTTACTTGTTTTACACTCCAAATAGGAAAAAGGCTAATCTTCTATTACAACCCTAGTAGTGGGCAAATTTAATCCATCGACATTAAATAATGCAGTATTTTATTACCTTAAATATCAACTGCTCTTAAAAAAAAAAAAAAAAAAAAAAGATAAAATAGACCTTCTCATATGTAGCCTATGTTAGCTTAGCCAAAGTGTAAGTATATTTTTGGAAATATACTTCCCAGAATATTTTCATTGGATTATGGGGTGCAAATGATTTTAGCCATGTGAATCAAGCCTAGCAACAAGCACGCAGACTCTTTTCATTGGCTTATGGGGCACATTTTATCGCGCCCTGTGATTTCCCCCTCGGAATCAGGGCCTGGAATATTCTGTTTCTCACGCTAAACATTCAACATGCATCTACAGGACAGCCAGAGTGTAATGAGGCTCCCTGTGGCGACCAGTGTGTTCGTAGAAAGCGTTGACAGTGCAGGTTCCCCCTCCTGCATACCTGACAGCCTGCAGCAGGAATGTGATCATGCGGTGAAAGACTTGCGCCGACAAGTCAAGAAAAAAGTTTGCGTCACACCTGAGTGACTGGTCATGGTGGGAGTGTCCTCCTTTCTTCTTACTTCTTCTTCTTCCTCTTCCTCTCCCATCCACGTAAGTCAGACTTGCCAGGAAGTTGCGATGCTTTGACACACACAGCACGATGGCAACATGTCCCCCCCTAGGCCTTCTTCTACCAGCATGAGAGGCCATTGCCGGAATACCCCACTGTTCCTGCTCCTGCTGTGGCTCCTCATGGGCACCTGGACTGGAACAGGTAAGGACGCTGGACCTTTTTCTTTTTTTCCCTTTTTTTTTCCCGCTGTGTCAGCAAATTGACACAACTCCAGTCTAATACAGACTTCCCTGAAGACTCTTTGTGTTGATTTGTGACTCAACCTGTTGACTGTAATTCTGTTACCCAGTCAGAACAGGATCACCCTGGAATCATCCCCCCGGCGTTGTAACATTTTTACGATAAGCGCGAAAGCCCCGGCAAGTGTTCATCGTGGTCACAAAACCTCCGCTTGTGCTTTTGCAACCTTTCTGATTTTTTTTTGTGGCAAGTGCTCAACAGGATGTGGTAAGTTCCTGTATGCTGTGACTCAAAAGTACTGCGATACTGCAAGGTATTCCACATCATGTCAATGGAGGGGCGATAAGTATCGCCAATACCAGAGGTGACAAAAGTACTCACACTATGTACTTGAGTAGAAGTGCTTGCGTCAACAAAAGTCTTGTTCAAATAAAATTGAACTCTTGCTTTTAAATACTCAACTCAACTCAGCTCACCTATATTTTTCGAGCACTTTCAAATAGCCATTGCTGTTGTACAATACAATACAAATACAAATAAATACAAATACAATAGAAATACAAGTAAAATAACAAGTCTGACGTGCACTGTCTACTACCACAAGTAATTTTTACAAGTTTCAAATGTAGAGCGTAAAAGTAAAAAGTTGTCATAAAATACATATATGAGTAAAGTACAGTTGTTACTTGTTTGGTCCATAATGTCATGAAATTGGCAAAAATGTTCATTTTGGTTTTCTGAGTTGGTTTGGTTTTATTAGTATTCAGTTCAAAGATAATCAGTCAGAAAACAGAGAATATTTAAGTTTGTAAATTTTTCCCATTTTAAACTAACAACCGTATCGGAATGATGAATCGACTTTTTTATATTGAGTTGGATCTGTCACCAAAAATTTGCCGTATAAATGCTGAGTGGTTTCCACTTTTGCCTCGCAGTTGGGAGGGTCTGGGTTAGAATCCCGGCCGTATGAACTCTAAGTTGTCTGGCTTCCTCCCACATTCTCAAAACATGCACGTTAGCTTCATTGAAGACTTGGTCCATTGGCGTGAATGTTGGAATTGGGTTGATGAAAAAAAAAAAAAAAAAAGTCACAAAGGGACCAACCCAACTTTTTGAGTTATTCATTTGACCCAAAAAGTCATCCACTGAAAATGCATGAAAGGGAGGCTTCCGAATGACTTGAGACCCAGGACAGAAATTGGTTGGTTTGGGGTTTTTTTTTTTTTTTTTTTTTTTAGACCGATGAATTCTTCCTACATGATATTGGCTCGTTGCACGATTCATAAAAGTGGTTTGTTGTTGTTGTGGTAGTGTCAAGCCCAGATGAGGGGACGGAAGAAGAAAGCCAAACAGTGGAAGAAGTGACAGAAGACCAAGAACAAGTCGTGGAGGACATGGAAACCTCAGGTTGGACTTGACGTCACAATACATACAAGCCGTCTGCCATCTTTCTCATCAAACTAAATTGACAAGTTGAATGTTTTAGAAGACTTATGCAGTACATAAGGGCAAAATAGTCCCCCAAAAAAGAACATGGGCAATGGATAGCTATTGACATTTATTTCAACAACTATTAATAATAAAAATATATATAATCGTGATAATTACTGTCATCAGAAAAAAATCTTTGATCAATCATATCATTGGTCTCATTTTCAAACATTCATACCGTTCAAGTGTAAAAAGAATTTAACCAATGTAGAAATATCCTAGCATCCATGTTAATTTTGCTAAGAAGAGAATGGTGGCTGCACAACAACCATTTTTTTTTGTAGAGCCCGTATCATCCAGCTCGGACGCCCCACCAACGTTGGAGCCCTCGCCCAGCCAGGAGAGCGACATGGACCCAGGTCCGATCAGAGGTCCCTTTCATTTCTGTTCAGCTGAAAAGAGCCAAATGACATTTTTGAGGAAAGTTTCTCATTATTTTTCAGCATTGGCACCAGAAGATAAAACAGAAGATCTCGGCTCAGGAGTGGACAGTGCAGGTACAATATTTTTGATGCATATATATTTATATATATGTGCTTATTATTATTATTATTGTTATTATTATTATTATTATTATTATTATTGTTATTATTATTATTATCATTCTGATTATTATTTTGTCAGAAGGGAGCACAGATGACCCCAACTCGCTGGTCTCGACCTTGAGCCCCCAGAGTGACGAGGGTCTCAGCATCACCGTCATCCTCATCCCGGTGGCCCTGGTGGTCTTCATCATCGCCATCATCATGTTCGCCCTCTTCCTCAATCGCAGGTTCAAAATGGAGGCTGCCGTTCGAGGTACGTTGTTCCAGTGGCACAAGATGTACCCTGTAAGTTCAATGACATGCCAAATTCTGTTTTGTTTTGCTTTGTTCGTTTTAGAGTCCAGAAAGGAGGATCCATATCTGGATGGCTCCAGCACAGAGAAAGTGCCAATGTATGTGGATATACTTATTTTTATACAATTACAGAATCAATCTATGGTGGTGAGAAGGGAAAAAAAATATATAAAAATTTGGTTCACTCGAAACAGCCTTCTAAGCAACTGGTATTTGAATGCAAACTGTGGAGAAACACAGGGAAAAGGATAATATAACATTATTCACAGGCATATATTCTTTATCCTCCACAAAGAAAATGACAAACATTGCTGCATTTTGCTGAGTCTCTTACAGTTACAGCACAAGTAATTTTCTGCTTTGTTTGTGCAGTATCTGCATAACTGAATTATTCACTACCAAGGCCAGCAAACCAGGAGGAGCAGCAAAATCGGTTGGATTGTAGCGTAGCATTAATTCACGATGTGCACACTTTTTCATGACGTTCCATTTAATTTTGGACTTTATTTGTTTATTCATCAAAAAGCTCAAGTTTGATCAGAATTTATTTGGAAAATAAGCTGACACAATAAAGTAGCTCACTCCAAGAGGGCTCGTTATTCGACAACCTTTGTTTCCCCTTGTGACCGATAGCAAGTCTTTTGTACGCATTTTGAATGAAGTGACCCTAACGAAACATTTGTAGCGAGGTGGTCAAAATGCCGTTTTGTGCGTCCAGGCCCATGTTTGAAGAAGACGTCCCTTCAGTTTTGGAGCTGGAAATGGAAGAACTGGACCAGTGGATGATCAAAGACGGTACCTTGATACAGTTTTTATCCACTTCATATCACTTGACAGGGGATGTTAAAAAATAAAATAAAAATAATAATAATGTTTGTTGTACAGTATTTCCACATATATGTAAACAATTAAATATGTATATTAAATACAGTATCTACAAAAAAATTACATAAATAAATTCCTCGGTGTATTTTGATTAAATTATGTCACAGCGCAGGCTCGCTGTTCCGAATATTTCGGTTGGACCTGCAAGAGGGTAAAAATATTGCAAACAGCTCCCGCTATGGACGCAAGTTAGTCTTACTTATGTTCCCGATGTTTCCATGCGTGTGACTGACGGGTGATGACACACACGTGTCAGCAGTTACGACACTAAGGGCCCCTATGGTGCAACATGGATGACCTCCTTCCTCCTAAACGGGGAAGGCCGAAGTCCACTTACTCAACCTCACTGAGGCTCCGCATGGCCTTTTTCTGTATTTATTCCCACATCATGCAAGGAGACGTTCAACGGCGCGCCAAGATGCCTGCGCCACGCACATCATTTAGGGAGAAAAAAAAACACTGTCGTGGACTCTGTAAAGGTCAAAGGTCAATTGCCGGGATGACGAAAGCACAACCGGAATGTCACTCGTGTGGTTCAGATACGCAGACAGGTCCTGCGATTGGGTTGCAGCGATGACAAAAACGAGGCAGCAGATGGCAGCCAATATACAAAATCCAGGGAGAAATTTATTTGCCGTGGTGAAAATACTGAAAAATCTTTTTTTTATGTCAAATGAGAATAATGTAGTTACATACTGGGAAGTGAGACTTCCCCCTCTGTTGATAAGTTCCATTTGCTGTTCCATTGTGGTCATCGCGAATTGCCTCTCCCTTCGAAAAATCTTTTTTTATGTCAAATGAGAATAATGTAGATACATACTGGGAAGTGAGACTTCCCCCTCTGTTGTTCCATTGTGGTCATCGCGAATTGCCTCTCCCTTTGATTGTTTTCTTTGTCTGCAGGTTAATGGCGTGGAAAAAGCAAACCACAGCACACCCTGAAGTTTTTTTTTTTTTTTTTGCTATGGGGTCTGCTCATCTGGGGGAAATGCAGTCAACGTCAAATTTCATCCTGAGAATTTTCAACAGATAGCAGCCCTGCGACAGAGCTGGCGAGAAGGTCAAAAATCAATCAAAACGCACACATGCTCACGCACAAATTTGTATTTATTTTCTCAGTATGCCCTCATATGATGACCCCCCCCCCAAAAAAAAAAAAAACAAACAAACATTACAAATGCTTTTTTTTTCCCCTTTATTCTGGAAAAAAAGTCACCCCATATTAAACTCACACAGGTGAAACTTTGCAACAAAACAATGAGTCATAAACTCATATTAAAAGTCTTGGCAGGGGTTCTCCAGAATTTTACTCAATTGGTTAAACAGTGAATATAAGAAGTCTGCATACCCCTGTTCAAATGGTCAGGTTATGCGGTATTAAAAAAATGAGACCAAGATAAGTCATTTGCAAAGCTATTCCCACTATTAATGTGAGAGTTAACCTGTACAACTTAGTTGAAAAAAAAAGTTTTTAAAAGGGGAAGTAAAAATAAACAAGTGAGAGAACGCGGTTTCACAAGTGTGCACACCCTTTTATATCTGGGAATGTGCTCGTGTTCGGAATGAACCACTCACTTTCAAACGCGTGCATCGCGCAACAGCCGCCATTTCAAGTAACCCTAAACAAAGTTCAGATGTTGTAGCAAGCTTTTCCTGAAAGTTTTGGAGTTTCGGCTTACAAGCGGAGACCTTTCGCAGCATCAGACCTTTAGGTGTCTGCTGGAAAGCAACTCAAATGTCAGGAAACGCCAACCAGAACAGCTCAGATTTTTTTTTCAATGTGACATTTGAACAGAGGCGTTGATATCGACCGTATAAAGACATTTCGGATCCCTTGTTGCAGTTTGTGTTTGTGGCACTGATCTCAACGCTAATGCAATTTGGATTTGGTATTCTGTTGTAAATACACAAATGCTCACAGCCAAAGTTGCTACTTTCTGTGAGTCTTTTTTGTTTTTGTAAATATGCTAGGTATGAAATGTTCAACGAAATAAAATTTATTAAAAATGAACTGTATTGAAGTTTTTGATGGTCATGAGCTAGCCCTTGGGTTTCCGCTTCTATAATTAGCAATGTGTGAATCCTTTCGAATTTTGTCGAAAGGTTTCCTTGACAACGTCTTTGACAGAACTCGCGATTCTCCATGTGAAACATATTTAGAGATGGAACTCGCTCTCACGAATTGATTCTACATGATCTGATGGCGAATTATTTGACAGGATGTCGCACAGACTACTAGACTGTGAGCGAATGAGTCATGTGGAATGGTTCTTTGCCCTGTCATCAATAATAAGTGGAGTCGGAACTGCACCACTTTTTTTTTCCTCAGTATAACAAACTACATGATGATGTATCTGTGGAAGATGGATCAGATTTTAATGTTATTGACAATTATTTGATGTTCCTGGTAATACAGTATTTACTCAGAAAAGTGTGGATTTGTGCAGCTCCACTTTTTTTTGGCATGGGTGTGCTTTTCAGCATCCTTTTGACCATAAACCAGTATGGAGTGCACACAGCTCAGCATCACATGCTTGGCCCTCGGCGATATCTCCCACTTTCAGATGTTCCCTGGAGGATTCCCACACCAGGCATGGAAATGACGAGCAGCGGCGGCAGCATGCACTGTATGTATGACATCAATGCAGATGCTCAATATGCTGGAAAGAATTGGATTAGTCCTCGCGGCCAAAAGGAAAACAAAAGGGAGAAAAAGAGAACAAAAATGTCAGTGTGATGGTTAAGAGAGAGAGAGAGAGAGAGAGAGAGAGAGAGAGAGAGAGAGAGAGAGAGGGAGAGAGAGAGAGAGAGAGTATATACACACATACACACACACACACACACACACACACACAATTTATAAGAAATCGAAAACCGACAAAATCTTGTTTTTTTTTTTTGCGCCACTGAGCCAGAACATACGTCATTTCCGAGCGCCTGCTTGAAAGCAGATGCCAACGTCACATTCGCGCGACGGCCATTTGTCAACTGAGAGGATCCGAAAGCTAGCGGTAACACTTGGCGGCACTCAAAGCCAAATTGCTCCCTTCTGACAAGCTGTCTGCTCCCGCTAAAACGCGGCCCCTTCCGTCACAATCACAGGCCGTGACGGACTCAGAAGCAGCCGTGCGAACGGCATATACCTCCCGGACTGCTTTGAGGCAAGCGACTAATGCTAGCGGTGTTTTTTTTTTTCACGAGCACCCTCGCGCGGACGGATGCTAAGTTTTAGCCGGTGCCGCTAACGTGGTCACCAGCGGTACCAGAGCGCTTCACAGTGGGAAGAGAAGACACGAAAGGGAGGGCATCATCCCACCGTAGACTCCTCCCGGCGTTTGCTCCCTGTGGCCCATGAGGATATTTCGCTCCGGATTCACCGCCGCAAGGAGCTACCGGAGAGGCCCGTCGTCACTGGCCGTCCTCGCGCTTGTGAGGTAAACAGATCTGGGCATTTTCCGCACACACAAACCGGCGAGCGAGGCACCACTTCGCGGGCCTAGCATCTTAGCATTAGCTTTCTTGCGACGTGCTAAGTATAGCGCCGCTGTTGTGCTTGTTCCCTTAAAAACATTCAATTTGCATTTCTCTCCCCAGAGGTCAACTACCCGGATGGCGTCCTGTGTATTTACGCGGTCGGTGCATCTTTTAAAAAGATGCTGCCAAGGCCAAAATAAAAGAAGCCGAGTTCGCACATTACTTCTCCAACTCGCTAACTAACTTTGCCCGGACTTCCATTGAAGAAGCTTAACTTGGCTCCCGCTGTTGCGCCACACGTAACATTTTGCACCATGATCCTCCCGAGCTTCAATATTTGTCACTGGATGATGTCTGGACAGTCAACAAGCTTGCTGAATAATTACGACAGCAGCAACTCGAGAGATTAGAAGTCTCATTGAGCAATGGACTACATCCCAAATGCTGTAAAGTATACCCACGGCCACCAGCACCTGATAGGAGGCAGCCTTGAGTGTGAGCAGCCTAATGCAAAGTTCCTGTAGAGGTGCAACAAGAAGCGGAGGCTCCTTGGACAATCAGGGGTGTTAAACTAAAATGGAAAGTAGTTCGGTTGAGGAAAAAAAATCTTGAAACGAAGGACTGGGAGAACATTATAGTATTTATTGCAGACTAATAGTTGTCTCTACATCTGCATGTCATCAAGAGCTCAGTCAGATCAAATGAACGCAGTTCAATTCTAAAACTTGGCTATTCTTAATATATATATATATATTTTCAAGTAACACATAACTGATTATATTATACGTGTGGTCATGCCCAGAAGTTCACATAGTGTAATTTGTGAAATATTTTTTTCACGGTGAATATGACTGTTACCTGACCAGCGACCAATTCATTTTCTTTTGTCGTTGAATGATTCCGCTTCTCTGAAAAGTCCAGACGTTTAATTTGAATCTGATTAACATGAAGATAAATGTTTTGAATGATCTCTCACGTTTTCTCTTGTCTGGTTATTAAAAGTAGGGATGCAATATTTTATATTGCATAAGGTCCTCTTCCGGTGGTTTTTCACAAACAAAAAAACAAACAAAAAAAATCATCCGTAGTATCATAAATATAATCAGATTTATTCCACATAAATGTTTTGGTCATACAGGTAAAGCTTGTGCTAAGATAAAGGCAATTGAATGTTGCATTCCACATTTTTTGAAGTTTGTTTCTTATTGAAATGCAGATTTGATTTGATGGACCGAATAAGGTCACGTGGGATGGCGTAACTCGCATGCCGTTTCCACGAAACCAAGACTGCAAAGCCGACAATGGCTGCACCGCTTCAAGGGAAGCGCCTGGTCAGGTTTTGCTTCTTTAAATCTTTCTTCTTTTTTTTCGCTCTGCGGGTCTGCTGGCTCTTTGTCGGACAGCTTCTGGGTCTTGAAAATGTCACTTAAATTCCCAATTGAACAACCTCCAGGCCTCTTCTTCCTTGAACAATTATGAAGTTGATTGAATTGCTGTCATGGGTCGGTCAGAAGACGCACACGTCTCTGCATTTGTCCTTTTAACTAAAGCGCACACAGTCCTCAGGACTTAATGTATTTATTTCATTTCAAGCCAAGAGAGAAAAATGGTTTAGTTTCCCCAATCTTCCGCTTGTCAGGATCGATAACTCAGCTCCCCGAAAGATTGCACATAGAGAGCAAAAGAGTGACTAAAATATCTCAGCTCTGGTTGAGCAAGGATGCCGTCTGCATCTGCCAAAACGTGTTGATCAAATGTTGATCCTATTTTCTCCCCTGCACTTTTAATCATGTGACCTTTTTGGAACCATTGATGGCAAATGGTGGCGTCTCCTGCCGAAATCATTCCCATGCGCGCTACGTCTCCATTCCGGAGGTGTGAAACCGGGTTAGTGTGCACAAGATCATCTTATTGGAAGAGTTGACTGAACTGACTGGTCTTTTATTTGAACAACATCCCGCCACGCTCTCGTTCGCTTCCCGTGCTGCCGCACCGACTTCTCAGTCTTCGTTTAAGCTACTGCTTCGGTGGTGTCGGCGGCTTCTCCTTCTTCAACAATACGTCAGTTGAATCATGTGCTTCAATCAATGCAGCCAAATGAAAGTCAAGTCACTCTTTCTGATATTTATTTCGGAAAGAGCCGACTGCTTGGCACAGGCCCCTGCGGGTTGCCGACCGCGGCACTGTGCGGGGTTTGCTTTCAGATTCTTTTCTCTTGAATGTGATATCGATCACGTGACAACGTTGCTCCTTAAGTCAAACAATGAGCAAAAGTACTCCTCAAAGATAAAAAGTTATTTCTAGCCTTACAAGATTTGAAAATGGATTCATTTGCTACCGTATTTTCCGCACTAAAAGGCACACCTAACGGCCTTCCATTTTCTTAAAAGCTCACAGCGCGCCTTAAAAGCCGATGCGCCTTGTGTATGGTTATTATGGTAATGTGTCAACCCCAAAATGGCTCCTTGGTAGAGACAAGCTTACAACGCAGAGTTCAAACTTAAGGCAATCGAGTTGCGCAGTTGAACACGGAAATCGAGCAGCGGCAAGAGAGTTCAACGTTAACGAGTCAACAACTTGCTGTTGGTTAAGTGAACTGTGTCTCAGCTTGATTAAATAAGATTTACTGACATCTGATCGTTCTGTTGGCGTTTCCTCGAGCGTATCTCCATCTAGTGGATACATTTTAGATTGCGTCTTATAATGCGGTGCGTCCAATATATGAAAAAAAATTACAAAGTAAGCCATTCATTGAAGGTACGCCCCATAATCCAGTGCGCCTTTTAGTGTGGAAAATACGGTCATTGATTAGTTGTCGAATCAGTAAATCGGCGCACCTCTGTATTTAATTTTATTTATTTATTTTTTTTTTATGATTGATGGTACATTGACATTCAAGGTTATTGCGAAGTAATGCACTCACTTGTGAGTTGTAATGGCTTTTCCAATGTCTCGAAAGCTCCTCCCCCCGAAACCTGATTTTCAAAATAGCGCCCGACTCGTGTTGCAAACGAACCCCCGGCCCTCCTGACCGGCGGGAATGATCTCAAAGCAAAAAGACCAGTGGAACGGGTGAAAGTCTCACAGGTGGCGCGACGCATTCCTGAAGCCGAAGAAGCTTCAGTCGTTTGGAATCGCTTATCGCCGCTATGTTTATTTTAAGATTAAACGCTTGTTTTGCGGGAGCCCGCTCGATAAGAGAAAGCGGGCCGCGAATAACATCGCGTCACGGGTGTCGGGAGGAAGGACGGGAAGTTTGAAACAGAAGGAGAAGTGCCTTCCCCGCGCCGTGTGGGCAGCGTGAGATTAAGGAAGGAGGAAATTGAAGGGCTTTTCTCTCGTTTCCTGCGACGCGCGTACGTTTAAAGGCCTCCGATTCGGCGTCATCAAGCGTGATTGTGTGCCATGAGCTCATCACATCCTTTTCTTTGCCTCCGTGCGTTGCCGCTTAACAAGTGAACTGATCACCCGTCAATCACTGCGCCGGCGCTTAGTTTGCGCTTACACTTCGACCAGGAACGACTAACGTTTGGAGTTGAATCAAAAGTGGCTTTAGGCCTGTTAAGAGACGCTAAATGCATCATTTTTTGTCTTCTTCCCTAGTTCAGCGAAAGCTTAGCTTGTCTTGACTGAAGAAGGAAATTTTTTTTGTGTTGGTTTGTTTGCTTGATAACCACGCCATCGTGCGCATGTCCGCATCAATTTGCCCCAAATTTTGATCCATTGTCTTCCTTTTCATTCTTGAGTGCGGTGAAGCTCAGCAAGCAGCGTATCAACCGCTTGGGTTGATAGTCAGTTCTGGGCGTACGATAACCTTGAGCAAAAATGTCATCGTATTAAAATGACATCTCTAGAATGTCCTTTTTCAATATTTGGGTAATTAGATGTAAACGGCCATTTTTTTTTTTCTTTTGCTGAACACAATGCATTTTATTTAAAATTTCTACTATTTGGCACATTAAGAAGCGTGTACCATGTTAAATTGAAAGACATAAAAAGACTGAACGTTTTCGTCTTAGTAGGGCACAGTGTCCCACTCCTGGTAGACCTGTAGGCTGCTCACGTTGTCCTTGGGGCTAACTAGTACCCCCTGGCAACATGTGAACAATGCGCATGAATCGACAATGCAAAAAGTCATCCTTCTATTTTCCCGTCTTTGGCCCTCCGCCCGCCCATGTGCAGGTGCTCACCCCTCCCCTCTCTGCTCAGCTGAGAACGAGAGAGGGAAAAAAAAAAAGTCCCCTCAAATAGAAAATAAGTGGTTATTACCGGTGATGGTAATTGAAACCTTGACTTTGGAAAACCGTAACGGTAATCGGCCCATGCCGCGATGCAAACATAATTTATATCACTTAACACCGGTGGAGCAGACTTGTTTTTGCCACCTTTTTCTACTTCCTATTTTCAGCCAAATCTTTAGCATTGATGCATTGACTTGACGAATGGAGTGATCGCACCTAAGTCGACCCATCCAGCTTTATTTGTCCCCAGATTTGTTTTTCCGCCTTCATTTCGAGGGGGCTTAGGAAGCATCACATCCAAAGAAGTTTATTTCCATGTCGATGACCTCAAAGTACCCCCGATTCGCATGCCAAACAGCTGTCAACTCGTCACGCCATCGACGCAGGCCATTGTCATGCCGCGCTCGCACTCAATGTACAACCTCAATCGATGTGATGCTCAACCTGCAGTGCGTTTCCGCATTTACGTGCCGTGGGCTCGCTTGGAGACGTATGCAGATCAGCTCTGACCCACATTCCTTCTCACTCGCCGCTTGAATTATTTACCGTTTAGCAAACTTTAAGATAAGGCGCATATGCTGTTGCTTCTTCGTATTGACAGCAGTATTGGGACGTCGCAACCTTTTTGTGAGCATTATATTACTCGCAGTTGATGCTTTTCCGGTGACAAAAGCACATCCTGGTCGGTGAACAATCCATAAATTGAATCGTGTACTTCAATCGATGGAGCCAGATTAAAGTCAGTCACTCTTTCTGACATTTATTTCCAAAAGCGCCAGCTGTGTGGCTCAGGCACAAGCTCATACCCCTTTTCCACACCCCCCCCAAAAAAAAAACCTAATTTGGTGCCTGCACTACTTATTAGTTATTAGCTAGCCTGCGCTAATAATAGCAGTAATAATAATATATTTTATTTACAAGCGCCTTTCACAACACTCAAGGACACTTTACAACCAGTAATAAGAATAATGCACTGTTAGCATCTGCTCAACAAAATAGCATAGCATCAATTATACTTGCATGTCGTATGTAACGGTCAGGGACACGCAATCAGCAAACGCTTATATCGTTGTAGATGATCACGAGTCTGGTGGCGAATTGGCGATCGCATGCTATCCCGCGTTCGCTCTTCTGGTGGGCCAGCAATCTTGCCGGAGTTCACCGCTCAACACTTTGTGCAAAGCTTCCGTGCGTCCCAGGGAGTCATTCCTCTACATCTGCGATCTTCATGATAACCCCGCCCCCTGACGTAGTTGGTGCCCCGAAACTAGCACTAGCACAAGCGCGGAGCAAAAAGGCCATCAGATGACGTTGTGTGACTTTGCTGAATGCTGAAATCTGCTGAGTCGCCACAACAAATTGGCTCTGCGCTGCCATCTGCTGGAGAAAAGTGGCAGCTTCAGCTTTGCTTTTTGAAAAATTATCAACATCGACTCTGAACTTTGACATCCATTCATTGACTCTTGGTAGATAAAAGCTCGATAGTTGAGTGAAGTAATTTTTTTTTTGTATTTTTTGCAAGCAGATTCATTGTCCTGATAAAAGGACACCTAGCTAAAAAATGATCCACAATAGAGGTACTTGCTAACATTAGCTTAGTCCAGATGCCTGCAGGGTTGAGCTCGACAGCCTCCATTTTGCCATAGTTGTCGGCGCAGTCTCCTCGCTGGCACGAAATGGGAAAAACGATTTCCTCAGAGCAATCCTGAAATGTTCTCGTTCCCTCTAATGTGAGAACGTTTGAAGATGTCCTTAATCCGGGTGTTAATTTACATCTGGAATTCCACAAACCAATCCATGTTTTTCCCCTCCACCGTGCGTGCCTGGACGGCCATTCAATTTGCGAATTTCGTGCCTGGGAGATTGAGTCCATCTGAGGCACTTTTGGAATGTGCGTCGGATTCTGACCTGGATCGGAAGGAAGGAAGGCTTCCCCGGCGGCGACGCAGACAGCTGGGAGATCAGTTAAAGTGCCTTTAAGTCTATTAAGAAGGGATTATCCCTTTGTACGCTCGAAGTGAACTAAGCGGCGCAGGAAAACAAGTCTGTCACTTTCTTCACTCTTCACTTTTTTTTTTTTCTCCCCCCTGTCAGATTATAATCCTACGCCCTGTCCGTGTGGAAATGGATACAAATGGACTCTGTATCCAATAAATCAATCCCGACCATTTGGCTTCCAAGATCCCTTTCACACAAGGCGTTGGTTGGCTTTCCAGTTTAAAAAAAAAAAAAAAAATCATGTTTTTTGTTTTGGGGTTTTTTTTTTTTTTTTTTGCGGCTCTCCATCTCCACCTGCCATCCAGACGAGCAGCATTGAGATTTCAAGGTCAGGAAATTACCGTGCCGTGCTTTTCTGCCAGACCGTTTGTCTTATGGGAGTTTCCATGGCAGCAGCATGTTGCACGCAGCTCAGGACTGCCGCCGCCGCACTTTCTTCCCCTCGGGGGTGAAACGCCAACCTCCGTGTCCTTTCGCACCTCTTCAAGGCAGCATCTGTGTCTGCTCTTGTGATGCGAGGCCACCGTGTGAGCAGGTTGGCTTTGCAGTCACACAATCCAAAACAGCTTGATGAGCAGCTGCCTTCTGACCATTTGCGCCTTGTGTGTGCGTACACAAGCGGATTCGCATGACATTCATTATCGCGAGGGAAATGTTCCTGACCCAACCTCGTGGTTTGGTGGAAAAACTGCGATTATAGACGGAGATAGATGTCGACCGTAGTATCCAGTCCCCCATTTTCTGCACCGCTGATGCTCGGTCGTGTCGCCGGTGTGCTGGATTCATCCCAGCTGACTTCAGGCAAGAGGTGGGGGGTACATCTTGGAGTGGTCGCCAGTCAAGTGCAGAGACCAAAGTATTTGGCGAAACATAAAAGTGCTTGTGTTTTCTTTTGTGTCAATGAGAACACATAAATGACGTTTTAGAGCAGACGTTGGTGTTTTTTTTTATATCAAATTACAATGTAGTGTCTTGCTAGATCAAATTTTGCGAAGTTGACTTCATTTCATTGCAAACAGTTGAAACGCCTGAGAGTTCCCATTGCCCCCCCCTCTTTCCTCCCATTTGTCCCACACTTATCATGTGTTGCACCACAGCTGGATTGGCTGTTCGCACATCTGTTCTTTTCCCAGCCACTGATGTCCGAACCCAGACGCTGTAGCCTGCGCATGGTGCAAAAGCCAACTTTTTGGGGGGGGGGGGATTCGCATTGTTCTCAGGCAGCTGCTTCATTCGGCACGTCAACAAGCACAGCTTACAAAAATACGCTTGAACTAGCCTTCCATGTTCCTCAAAATGAATCAATGTCGGCATCATTCCCCTTTAACTGAAGAGGCACCGCTTTATAATGAGAAGTCAACCACAGTACAGCAAAACTAATAAAACTTAAATACAATGGTGCTGTTTTTTTTTTTTTTTTGTGCCTTGCGAGCATAAACTTTGAGTGCTGTATAGTTGCAGCAAATTCGATTCTAAACAATCAGCCATTTGGCAGATAGAGTGAGGAAACAACTATTCGAAAACAGGCTTCAACGTGTTAATTTTCACTGCCAGTTGAAGGTTACCACCATCAAACATAAGAGAATTACATGTTTGTGTATTTAAAACAGTGGCATTGCTATGCCTGAAAAGGCTACTAGATTGATGCTAACACAGTGGGGAAACACCATTGACTGGCTAACGAATAGCTTTTACGTTGTGTGCAATGACGCTTCAAATAATGGTTATGTGAATATAAACGGTGCAGCAACACACGTAGACAGACCACAAAAACCCCCCTCAGTCATGTATTCTTCATCTTCTACGAAGAAAGACAAGCATTAGCGCCGATATGAGGAGCTGAGAGCGGCTCCATGTGCAGTTGTATCCGTATGACTATCCTCTACTGCCCCCAACTGGCCAAGCCATGCTGAGGGAACTGGAAGGCAATTTTAGAGTGATACTGTCACCTGGTGGCATTTTATGTCGCGTGACTATCTATAAAAGTGATCTCAAAAGATATCGAAATAAATATATGAGGACCTTAATACTGCTTTCATTTATTACAGGCGGCACCGTGGGGCCGTGACACTCTGATGACCTCAAGGGACGGCGGCGGAGGCGGCAGCACTGACGGGACTTTTGTGCGCAAGAGGCGTCCACGTGCACGGGCCGGCATCCTGAGCCGAAACTAACGCTCGCGGCCTGAGCAAATACAGAGAGAACTGTGAGTAAACAATGCACCTTTTTTTTTTGTTGTTGTTTGTTTTTTTAAATAGCTGAACCCGTGTTTCCAGGATGAATGGAAAAAGTGTTTGTAGCATTTTTCGAGCACAGAGATTCAGTCTTCTAAATGTGAAATGAAGTCTGTTGGCATGCTGTGGTGAAGGTAAGATGAGAATAGCCATTAGCTCTCCACTTGGCATCTCATGCGCTCGATCAACAGTGCTCCGTGGATTTATTCTGGAGAGCGACAGGAATGGCGATTTGTACGCAAACATATTTTCGGCATATTGTGTACGCTTTTAAAGTGTATTTGAGCATATTTTCTCTTTATATATTTTCACAAGGGTTTGGTACGCTCTGCATGTGACAACATGTCCTTTTGGGCGGCGTGTTGTTGCTCTTGCAAGTTCACTTTGTGTGCCCGCGTGCATGCGTCAAAAGTAAATATGGACCGTATTTTCCGCACTATAAGGCGCTTCGGAGTATAAGGTGCACCTTCAACGAATTTATATTTTATAACTGTTTTCATATTTAAGGCGCACTGCATTATAAGGTGCATAGAATAGAACACGGGTGTCAAAGTCAAGGCCCGGGGGCCAGATGTGGCCCGCCACATCATTTTATGTGGCC
>NW_017842060.1:2544028-2546426 GCF_001891065.2 Hippocampus comes
GCAGCGTGAGGCACATGACGCTTGCGAAAGTCTGAACCAAAATTTCAAATGGTCATATGTAATCCACAATGACAGTCATTATTCTTGACTTCAAATTTTAAAACTAGTTCTCCATCAATTTGTTGTGTGCTGTGTATGTAATATGCGGAAGTGATTAAACATTTATATGGTTTCCCAAAATTCGTAACGGCCCTTCAGTGGAAACCGTAACAACAATGTGGCCCGCGACAAAAATGAGTTTGCGTGGATTAGAAGCTACAATAGCGTTACACATCCACTAGATGGAGCTATGCTAAAGGAATACAATACAATCCAGCTTTATTTATCTTGAGCTTTCACAACTGCTGCAGCTGTAACAAAACGTTTTACAGGACTTTTAAAATACTACGTCCAAGAAATCAGAATATTGATCCTTATATAAGGCGCATTGGATTATAAAGCGCACTGTCGGTTTCGAGAAAATTGAATGCTTTTAGGTGTGCCTTATAGTGTGGAAAATACGGTATATAAAAAAAAATAGTTGAAGTTATATTAGTCCATTCAAGGTTCAAATTGATTCAATACTTGAAATTGTTGAGTCCATATTAATATTTTAACATTCTTAGAGTGTCATGATAAGACAACCGCTGTATTTTGAAAGTACTCACGTTTTAAAGACATCTGACCAGACACCGATACGATCTCCAAGTGGATTTTTTTTTTTTTTTTTGGTGCTGCCCTTATTAATAAGTGGTAGATAATAAAACGTGTGTAAGGAATTGAAACCGAACGGTCGCGTGATAGTGGTAAGTTTCCCTTTGTCATTGCACACTTGGTCTTTGTTGTCAACGGGGAGCCTTCTGTGGCCGCGCCACAAATAAGCCTTTTGAAAAAGCAAGCATCTGAAGCCCAAAGAGAGCCGTCTTTCACGTGTGCACTCTGCCATCGGCCCAGCGGGCGCGACTGACACGTTGTCACTCCTGCTTTTGGAAACCTAACCCAAAACAGGAAATCCCCAACAAACACCCGGGGAGTCAGGAAGCGGCCGCTGCCGCTACGAGATGAGAGAGAGGTCTTGTTGTACGCTCACCGAGGATAATCTCATAAAACGCTGTTGCAAAAGTTATACCCTGACCAAGTTCATGCTTTTTAGTGCTCGATTTTTGTCAGAGAGATCATTTCACAACGGGTTTTATTGTGGCGGTCATTGGCAGTGTAGTGTCACAGCCTAATTTGGTTTTGAGCAATGTGTCGCTAAATCAAGTGACCCAAATATTAGAACTTTCCATAATTCCGCCTTCGCTCTGATGTTCCCCGTGCGTGATTTGTGGGCTAGGCTGGGCGAGGATCCTAATTATACACTTTACAAACAACTTTAAATTCAAAGAGAAAAAAAACACGTCTCCTTTATTACATTAGAGATGCTTTTGGCCGCCACAGGGATCTTCTCACGGTGAGCAAATTTGACTTTTTTAAAGTGACAAAGTCATCACGTAGCGGGGTGGGTGGAGTTTTTCCTCAAGTGCTGACTCAGACGTCACCTGCAGGAAACCAAATTAATGACGGCACTCGACCATATTTGGCCCACCCAGGGGAACTAGTCTGCAGCTGGACATTTTCATCACTGGGAATGAGAGCGCGGCAGCCGACCGGTGAGCACGTCCGCCTCACGGCGCAGGGTTCGATTCCGACTTACGGCCTTCCTGTGTGGAGTTTGCTGTTCTCCTTTTGGCTGCGTGGCTTTTCTCCGGGTACTCCGGTTTCCTCCCACATTCCAAAAACATGCATGATAGGTTGATTGAACACTCTAAATTGTCCCGAGGTGTGTGTGCGTGTGCGTTGTTGGTTGTTCGCCCATGTGTGCCCCTCGATTGTCTAGCAACCGCTTCAGGGTATACCCCCGCCCTACTACCCGAAGACTGCTGGCTCCAGTACCCCGCGACCTTCATAATGTTAAGCGGATTAAATGGATGGAATTAGAATAATAGTTTTCAAAAGACAGACGTTAAGCGTCTGCCGTAACTAAAGACTGATAAGTTGATGTGCCCTCCGTTTTCTCGAGTCTTATTTGATGGTCCGGTCCTCCCTGGTGCAGTGACCACTTTGCTGTCTGGATCAATACACCGAGGCACTGAGCTGACACGGTGAAAAGCAATATTCATAAATAATGAACCCTCTTTTCCTCTCGTTCTCTCGGAAAAGACCATAACGGTAAATAGGATTGTTGCTTTCCCACCCCCGCCACCGCCACCGCCGCCCCTCGAGATGAAGCTCATACTGGACTGTTTCGGCTTCATCTTTAAGCCGCGCTGTTATCATCAAAGCGAACAGGAGGCGGCTTTTGAGCAGCTTTAAGTGTGTGTGTGTGTGTGTGTGTGTGTGTGTGTGTGTGTGTGTGTGTGTGTGTGTGTGTGTGTGT
>NW_017842060.1:2547178-2572868 GCF_001891065.2 Hippocampus comes
TGTGTGTGTGTGTGTGTGTGTGTGTGTGTGTGTGTGGTTGTGTGTGTGTGTGTGTATACGCAGCTGACGGTGACATCAGTGCACTGTGCCGCACGAACTCGAAAAGATACTTCACTATGCGGCTGAATGGTTTTGAAAAATTATCAAGCGGTAATTGTGTCTTCTTTTTTACCCCCCACAGACCGATAACTGTTTTCAGCTCAAACTGACCAGATGTTATGGTGGCAACGTAAGATGGCTGCCCTCTGGCTTCGGCACTGAGGGGCCAATTGTTTGAGCATCATACATAAGTCCGTGTATAAATGTGACACTTTTTCAAATGAATTTTTACAGACAAGCTTCATGCCTCCCAATAGATGAACCAACATTCTTGTCACATCTGACCAATCGTTACCAAACGCGTCACAGTGAATCAACAGAACTGTCCGAGACCGGCCTCATAGCGAATCTTCATATCGTACTTTCCCTACCCTTGACTTGGCTGGGTGAAGAGTTTCCATTTCATTGATCCCAAGATAGGAACAACTGCGCAGTGTTATTGATGGATTCAAAGATTATGCTTATCTTCTTGCAGCGGCGCACGGCTAGTTCCAGATCGGGAAAGAACTATTTGTATTTGGCAACGTCTCAGCTGTACGCGATACCTTTTATATTGAAGATCTGCACAGAAAATGAGCCATTGAGAACTCCAGTGGACTAACTCGCACTTGTCAGGAGAGTGATTTATACGTATTATAAGTGCAATAAAAATCTCAGGTTTGATACTTGATGATTTTAGCTCTCCAATTATCCAGGAAAGAGGATGAATGATAATCTCTGTTAGTGACCCCTACACGATTTAATTTCGGACTCTTTGATCAATCTCTGAAGTCTGAAGCTCACTTTCCAGGATGTTTTCGTGGTGGTGCTAGTAGTGGCAAATGCTTAAAAAAAAGGTTTAGCTCTACTTTAATTAGACTTTTTGTTACAGTTAACTGTGTTGCATATCACTAGAGGGAGGAAAGCCGTTCTGCTAATCACGTTAGTGCTTATGAGTTTTCATTGTTTTGAAAGTAGGGCCCGTCAGTATTTAGGTCAAACAGCTTTTCAGTTTATTTTCCAAGACTGCTCTTGCCAGAGGTACGCTAAATCAACTTTGCGATCTGTTTGTTTGGTTATGGTGGTGGCAATTTTTTATTTTTTTTTTAAACCCGGCGCGCGCGCGCACACAGTAATTTTCCAGACTATTATCATTATTCGTCTCGACGTAAATTTGCCACACGGCACCTCGTGGTTGCATCATTGAAAAAAAAACATTTCATTCTGGTGGGTTGTTTCATTATTTGCCGTGCATTTCCCCCTGACACAATGGTGCCAATAGAGGGGGGGGACAGGGAATCAATCAACGTTAATGCCTGAGCTATTAATATCACGCTGTTGTTGCTGCGTTTCATTTTGGAAGAGAGAGTCATCCTATCTCCTCCGTGCTCCGCCACCCCTACCTTCAAATGGCATCTGGTTACTATCAGATTCTTGTCATCGCGGCGTCTCGCAAAGGTGGGAGGGATGCAGTATTAATATTTGTGTCGTCTGGGCAAGGCAACTTGGTTTTCTGAGACACGTTTGGAGCTCCAACCTTTATTTTGCACTCCCTGAGGTGTCATCAGGTGTCAGTTTAATCTGAAGCGGAAATACGTCTCTGTCCGGGTGTCATTTTTGTCTGCCACATGTCTGTTGTTAAAAACAGAAATCAACTGTCGTGTCTTGGTGTAGGAGAAGAAAGTAACCCACGGGGTCTTCTTTCGGCCCGGATGAATGAATTCCCGAGATCGAAACACGCAATTGTCCTCTTGAAGTTCTGAACAGTCTTGAGTTGGCAACATATTTTGGAGCATCTTTTGGTGAGCTGGCTGGCATAACCTCCAGTGAAGACAATTTTGCATTTTTTTTGCAGATGTTCCTCTTTTTGCATACAGATTAAAGCAGTCATCTGCTGCATTTTGACAGATTACCATCGTAATCTCCCGTGCCCTGTTGTCAGCCTCCTAACTACTTTACCCCGCCGGACTGCCACCCCACTCCTCCTCCACCTCTTGCTCTTCCTCCTCCTCCTCCTCCACAAGCGTCCCACCGCATGCAAAGTGGCTTTGCATTTCTCGTATGATTCTGCCAGAACGCCCGCCCGCCCTCTCGATTAATGGAAACGTCGGGAGCTCTAATGTCATTCGGAGGAAAGCACTTTTATCAGCAACTTGGAGGAGCTCAGTCTGAGCGGAGCTGGTTGCGGTGGGCTGTACGTGCGTGCGTGCGTGCGCGATAGCATCCTCAGTTCACGGCGGCTGGAGTCGGGAGAGGAGCCAGACGTCGTCTTTTGTTTGTCTTTGCAACATCGGGTGAAGGTGTGTGTGTGAATCGGGAGTCGACGGGGAAACAATCGCGACGGGATTGCAGAAAGGAACTACGACAAATGTTTGTGTGCGGCTACAAGTGGAAGTCTTTGGCCTGAAGATAACCCGGTCCTTGACACGGAGTACCCAAGGAACCGACGCCATGCAGAATAGAAAGCAAAAAAGCAGTGGGGAGTGAGGACAACTTGAAGTGATTACGCAAACAAGAAAAAGGGGTGTTCTTTGAGTTTTTTTAAAATTTTTAGCGCCACTAAATGAGCAGGTGGATGTGCGGCTGTGGCTGCAGCATCATCTCCTCTCTGATGAAGAGGCTGGGCCGCACGGTGTGCTGCTCGGACCTCCTGTCCTACAGCCACACGTCCCAGCAGCTGCAGCGGCTCGCCACCGGCGACCGGCCCAAATCCAAGGTACCGGCACTCTTATTTGTGTCTTGCCCTTGAGTGGTCTAAATGTCTTAGTACAGTCATAATGATTCTTTTAAAATCATTTTGAGCACCTTCAGGCTTTTTTTTTTTTTTTAAGGTCAGATAATAACATTGTCATGCTACCAAAGTTCGGACTTCAAAGCTGCATGAAGTACCCCGATGCGATTCTAAAACGATGCGGCGGCAAAAACCTGAAACTTGAGTCATTTACGTGCGATCATAACTTTAGCACTTTAGCGTTAGTTTTTTGCACCAACCACCAAATCACTGTCTGTTTAATGTCATTTAAAAATGAATTGAGAGCAGGTTAGCAGCCTGATGTATTATTTATTTATGTATTTATTTTATAGTATTATTTATTTTTTTGTAGGTGAAATACCTGTACCTGAAAATGTATCGCGATTAATGGGAAGTATATTATTATTATTATTGTTATTATTATGATTGTGAATGAGTGATTACCCAATATCGGAAATTAACGGCGGCTCATTTTACGTGTAGCTTACCAGAGGCTAATGCAGTTAGCCGTTGCCAATCTGAGCACCCAAACACAACTCACCGCAGCTGCTCTTACCTTTCAGCATTGGCAAGATTTTTTTTTTTTTTTGGGAAACACTGCTCTTTTGCTAAACTGAACCGTACGTGTTACTTGCCATGTTTCATCAGTATGATGTGACACAGACAGCCCTTCCGGGCCTTGACTGCTAATAGCATAAAACGCAGTGGCCTTGTGAATCTGCTTAGGTGCTTTGAAACAATTCTTGAACTGGAGCAAATTTTTGCATCAGAGAGCAGCACAGTAATTGATTCTTTAATGGAAGCGGCAGCCTTGACAACAGTGTGCCAGAAATCGCTCATTTAAAATGGATTACTTCAGAGTGGCTCCAGTGATTACTGCCGCTCCTCCTCAAGTGGACAAACAATTTTTTTCCCCCCACCGAAAGGAACGAGAAACAGGCAAAACAAGATTGCACATGTTTGCGTTGCTGTGGACCTAGTTTCACAAATTCCATCTGGCTGTCCGACGGGTTGGGAGCTACCGGAAAGCTGATTTTGCAGCGGCCAGATTGCTTCAGGGCAAAGGCCACTTTCACAATAGAAGTTATGAATTCTTCTCGTTTCCGAGACAATTTGTGCTCTCACAATTGACAATAGACCCGCTCAAAGGGAAATTGTCATGCTACGGTTGCATGGAAACTGTCACTGTTGCAGCGGTAATTTTGTTCGAGAATAACAACGTGCTGATATTGAAAGCAGACGTGTCATTTTTTTTTTCTTCTTCACAATTTCGAAGCGTTCACAGGTGTCTTAATAACTGGTGCTGAAATTATCTTTTGTTTTGTTCCCGTGTCATGCCAGTGAGCAACTGTATACCCCACACCAGGGGTCACAAAAATATTCTTATGAATCTCAGGCAGTGTTTACATTTTTTATATAATCGCTTCTCCAACATTCCTAACAAATCATAATGTCCCAACACCGTTAAGGTATTTTAGAATGGGCCCAAGGCTACTAATATGGTCCTTGGCGGGCTACCGCGTTGGTGGTCCCTGCACCACTCGGTCAACTGCTGGACCAATGGCAAGTCCAAACTTTGTTACCATGACGACAGATGGCAGAGAGAGAGTGTTGCGATTAGAGTGGCTTCTACTTGCAGAAGCAGGTTGTGGAGCAATCCAGCAAAAGCATTTTCGCTTGTGGATGCAGCACTTCATGCCTTAATCTGCGCGTATGTGATGCATGGACGCGTTGCCAACAAACCCAACCACCACCAGGTGGGTAACGTCCTACTCAGTCGTCAAGTATGTGCTGCTTATTAGAAGCCGAAGCCGTTAGCCTGTTGGCTTCAACGTGATGATAGCGTTTCAGACTTTGCGGTCCTTCGTTGTCAAGCAACGGCTGACTCGTATTCCAGCCTAATTGGTTATGATATGGGCTGAGACACAAGGTGCTGGAGTTCTTATGATGTAAACTGGCCGGATTATGACGCCACGATTTGACAAAATTGCTTTGCTGTTTGTTGTGACGAGCTGAGAGGAGCATAAACGGGAGACTTAGAGGCTTGTAATGTGATGTATCTGACTTTTGTTTCTAAAAAAAAAAGTGTTCTCGCACATTTGTTCAACTTCAAAATTCAACCAAAATACCTCCTTCAAACGCAAGTACATATCCAGTGTTTTTACCCTTTGAAATCTTTGCTGCTCGCTCATGTGGAGCTTCCACTTCCTGTGGGACGACGCAAGGGACTGACTGTAAATAGAAAAATCAATTAATAGCTTCTGCGTGGAATTAGAGAGGCCAAGAAAACAAATACACATGGAACTGTATTCGCAGTATGATTCGAGGAAGACACTTAAAACACGGAGACGTTTTAATGAGAGAAAAACAAGAAAATTAACCATTGAAAATCAAGCACTGCTTTTGAGTTGTGGTTCAACAACAACAAAATACACGTAAATCAGGCTTTGCGAAAAATTTGCAGTATAAAATTAATATTGTATTATTTGAAAAGCCACGACAAAGTGAGACTGCGGTATGGTGAGCGATGACTGCAGTATAAAATAAAAACAGCTGTACTTAAATTAATGATTCAAGTAAATGTAGTGCACCTAAATGTACAAACACAAGTATTTTTTAAAGATTAGATGAAAAATGAAAAAAAAAAAGCATCCATGGGATGCATTTGCCAAAAGACATCTTGATGATCCTAAAGACTTTTGGGAAAAACATTCTGTGGACTGACGAGTCAAAAATGGACCTTTTTAGAAGATGTACAGCCCGTTACTCCTGGGGTAAAAATGGCACAGCATTTGATCAAAATGATGCCAACAGTGAGCATGTTGGTGGCAATGTGATGGTCTGTGGCGGCTTTGCTAACTCAGGACCAGGACAACTTGCTGCGATTGATGGGACACTGAATTCTGCTTTGTACCAGAAAATCCTGAACGATCCGAAACACACCAGCAAGCCCCCCCCCCCCCATTAATAATAATAATAATAATTCAGGTTTTGGAGTGGCCAAGTCAAAGTCTGGATTTGAATCGAATAGAGATGCTGTGGTGTGACCATAAATGGGCAGTTCATGCGAGGACACCCTCCAATATGGCGGAGTTAAAGCAATTCTGCAAGGAGGCCAGAGTTCCTCCAGAGCGATATGAAAGACTCAACACCAATTGTCGCAAACGCCTGATTTTAGTTATTGCTGCCAAGAGTGGCACAACCCATTCCACTGTTCAGGGGGCAATTACCTTTTCACATAGGGAAAGGTAGGTTTGGATTTTTTTTTTTTTTTTTTTTTTGTCTCTAAATAAAGTGGCATTTACAAACTGCATTTCTTGGGTTGTCTCTGTGTGGTATTGGTTTGATGAACTGAAATCTTTGTTCACATACCTGTCGTTGCGGGAAAAAAAACAGCTTTCCCCGCTGTCAGTATTTGGTGTTGGGTTAATTGTGCGGAAAGCGCTAACATGAGCACTCATGGGCGCTAGACCGTCTCTAAAAGCCCCGAGATTGACTGATGGCCCTAATCGCTTCCAGGTCCTTGATCAAACTCTACAGACCAAGTCGTGGTTTGGCTGTGCATCATAATGAAACATTTTGACAGGCAGTCAGGAGGCGGGGTGGGGAACCTTTTGTTCTTCGCTCGTTTCATTCTGGTGTGCTTGTGTACAGTTGTTGCCAGAACGGTGGGAGGGTCGCTGTCCTAATCGAGCCGCACGCTGTCGCCCAAGTGCCCCATTATGAGTCTGTGCACAAAAACTCAAGGCTGTTTGTGCTCCTGTGCAGGGCCTGTCGTATGCATGTGATACTTTCTCGAAGCGACTGCTCCGACTCTACATTCTGACGTGCACGGTTTGACGTGAATGTGTGCATTCAGGTATGCAAAGCTTCCTGTCCGACTCACTTGTGCGCACCCAATGAGCCACCTGCTCACTGGAAACAATAGGTTGTTGATGAGCAGCAAACATTTTTACCACCAAAGTGCATGAACCTCGATCATTCCAGACTGAAGTTTTCCCTATTCATAGCGCTTCCTCCTCGCCGCTGCAGGCCATGGAGCGGTGATCCCGGGAGGGCCGGCCGTGCAATCTGAGATCTGGCTAATGCTTCCCACCGCAGTGCTGAGACCATGCGTGCAAAAAAGAGACGACTGGCATTGTCCTCAAAGTCAAATGAAAGCCTATTCTTACTGAAACAGATAAAAAAAAAGAAGTGTGCATGTTTCCCAGAAATATTTTCTCATGTCTTATGACTTGAGAAGATTCCGGAGGTCAGTCTTCTTCAGTTTGGCCTCCTTTTTTTTTTTTGCTGTTGTGGTTATTCTCCACATCTAGTCTGAACAAACACAGTCAGAGCTTCCTTGGTTTAATCATCCAAATTCTTGCAAATTTTTTTTTAAATTCTGGAATGACAATTTTGTAATGATAAAAAAAGATTGAATCGCCTTAATAGCCGAGGGACGAATGGAAGAAGACATTTATGCATGCCCTCCTTGAGAACAATGTCAATTGTCTGAAGCAGCAGCAGCTCTCAAACATGTTACATTACCATGTGACCTGCCGATGGCGCAGTTAACCAGTTAACAGCCAACCAAATCTACTCTCAGTCGCCGATGCCCATATCACTCACCAGGCCAGGCCCCGCCTTTTAAACATATGCACGCTCACAGGTACAACGGTAGCATATGAGGATGATGAGCCCAAGAGGACAAAAACAAGACCCGTGGGCAGCTCACATGCACATTGATTCATACGGTAAAATTCTGTGACCAAACCATTACTTATTATTTTTTTTGTACAGAGTAAAAAGTTTTTAAAAAATGTAAATAATTTTTAGATGTCAAAATAATTTTGTAGCTCCTTTTTTTTGTATTTTATTATTTGCCCTGTGGGAAATAGCTGAAATTGCCTCTTGGAGTTTTTTGGTTTGTTGACCCCTCGCCGAGAGAATTCCTGGAGTTGTATTTCTGGACATGTTTCACGTGATGTTTCCAAATATTTTAATCCAAGTGTGTGAGCTGCATGTCCACTCAATTGATTTCTCGGAAATGCTTGAAAACACTGTGGAGACTGTGACACAGACAAACAAAGCACCCTTTTTATTTTTCTTTCCCACCCTCCTCCCTCAAAAGCATCCAGAAATGTGAAGACAAGTTTATTCTGTTTTTGTTTGTTTGTGTGTGCGCGCGTGTGTTGGCGTTAGTGGATGTTGGAAGCCTGCTGTTGCTCAAGGTGACTCCGCCAATCTGCTGTGAGTAGAGAGCCTCCAACGCTGCGTGAACACACTGTCTGCTTCTGCATGACGTGAATTCACACCCGAATTATGTCTTTTCTATCTCTTTTGAAGTGTGTTTATTAGGAATGTAACGGCATGGCACAAAAAAACGACGGTTCAGTACGTACCTTGGTTTGAAAGATTGTGGTCCATAAGGTCACAAAGTGCTTTTTGAGAAGCCGCAAACTCAAATAATTGATGTAAAATCTGAACGCAGTCTGAAATATTTTGCTCGAAATACTCAGTCTGAAGAGACGTGGTTGATCGTAACGTCACAAAATCTCAGTTCATTCATGTAACAACACAACTTTTGGCAAAATAATCGTTAATTCCCTGAGCAAATATGACCTTATGCGTTTGATGTTTCCCGCTTATTTTTGGAACTTGTTTTAGGTTTATTAAAAAAAAATCTTATGTAGTTTGATTTTTTTTTTTCCCCCTTGAAAAAGTTACTCTTCTTTTCATCTGACTTTTTCTTAAAAATGAAGTTCTCTTAGTTTAAAATGATCTCCCCCCCATTCCTTCTGCTCTGGGTTATCTAGGTCACTATTGGATTTCCTGTAATAGAAAGCGAAACGAGTTAGAGAAGTTTACCCCACTTTTTTTTTTTTTTTTCCCCGCTGCAGGCCATGGAGCGGTGATCCCGGGAGGGCCGGCCGTGCAATCTGAGATCTGGCTAATGCTTCCCACCGCAGTGCTGAGACCATGCGTGCAAAAAAGAGACGACTGGCATTGTCCTCAAAGTCAAATGAAAGCCTATTCTTACTGAAACAGATAAAAAAAAAGAAGTGTGCATGTTTCCCAGAAATATTTTCTCATGTCTTATGACTTGAGAAGATTCCGGAGGTCAGTCTTCTTCAGTTTGGCCTCCGTTTTTTTTTTTTTTTGCTGTTGTGGTTATTCTCCACATCTAGTCTGAACAAACACAGTCAGAGCTTCCTTGGTTTAATCATCCAAATTCTTGCAAAATTTTTTTTTTAATTCTGGAATGACAATTTTGTAATGATAAAAAAAAATTGAATCGCCTTAATAGCCGAGGGACGAATGGAGGAAGACATTTATGCATGCCCTCCTTGAGAACAATGTCAATTGTCTGAAGCAGCAGCAGCTCTCAAACATGTTACATTACCATGTGACCTGCCGATGGCGCAGTTAACCAGTTAACAGCCAACATTTTTTTTTTTTTTTTCTTCCCTCTCTCTCTCTGTCTGGGGTTTTCTTGTTGGTTTTTTCTTTACTATAGTTAAAAATGGTCATATAGTTATACTTCTTATTGGTCCTCACACGTTACGTTTTGTTTACTCAGTCTTGGTTATTTCAAACTGAGCCAATCTCATGTAAGATCAGATGTATTAAGAGGACTTGTATACTTTGTTCTTTCATTGACTGTATGGACCTGTGAATTCACAATAAAAAAAGAATTGAAAAAAATAAATAAAATGATCTCATACATTGTGCGTCCATCTTCATGTGACATGATTGATCCGACCATATTTTCGCCTGTTTTGTCTCTCTTGCAGCATGTCAAGACCTTCTCTTCCTCAGACAGCTTAGCGAAGGTGCAGGAGGTAGCAAGCTGGCTTTTGGAAATGAACCAGGATCTGCTGTCGGGGGGCAGCAGCAGCAGACGGAGTCGGGGCTCCGGGGGTCCGGCGGCGAGAGGTAACGCCTCCTCCTCCGCCGCCCAGGCACCCCAGCAGCCGTCAGAGGAGGCTGACGAGGATGAGCACATGAACCGGGTGCTCGAGGACGAGGAGCGGCCACGGCAACAGGTGACGATGACAACAGTTTTTCATTCCAAGTCATTTAAATGGAAAAAGAAGTCGACTGTTACAAATATTGATTAACACATCACACACAGACGCACACCCACACACAAGCCTATACTTTAGCATCACAAGTGATGAGCATAAAGCAGACAGCCAATTGGTGGCTACATAGCGGCTAATGTTGCAGTCTACATCTTCACTCGCCACTTCTTGTCAAACTGCACAAAGTTGTACTCTAATGCTACCGCAAACTAGGCATGGTGTGCTGATTGACGGTGGTTTGAAAAAGTCAAGAACCGCTTATACAGTCTCACCGGTAATGAGCAGGAGCTTAATTGGAAATGAGTCACATTTTTTTTTTCCCCTCCTTCTCGAGAGGCAAGGGGCGAGCAGTTACATTATGAGGAGGAGGAGGGACGGAGCAAGCGACAATGCAAACAAGGGTGCATTTTGGCTCTGTTGGTTAATGTGCGTTATACTAAAAATGGTGCCCATAGGTACTTGTTAGCCCCAAGGACAACACGGACAATTAGACAATGATATTTCGGCCGGTGCCTACGGCTAGTGTAGCGTCTTAAAGCCCATGCGGGCTGGGCGTGCTATTGCATACATGACACAATAATCCATCAATCCATCCATTCTCCGCCGCTTATCCGGGATCGGGTCGCAAGGGGGAGCCCAGAGTTCATTCTCCTTAGCCACTTCGTCCAACTCCTTCTCAAGCCGGCCAAGAGACATAGTCTCTCCAGCGTGTCCTGGGTCGTCCTCGGGACACCTCACCCAAGAGGGTGTCCAGGAGGCATCCTAACCAGATGCTCGAGATACCGTGTGAAATTGTTCCGGACAGCTTTGCGTTGTTTGAGGGAGCAATTCTTCTGCAGTTTTTTTATTATTTTTTTTTTTTTATCGTATTAAACTTCCCTTGTTTTGTGCCACCATGGGAAACTTGCGTGTGACCAGTTGTGCACTCGGCTCAAATGTTATTGCTTTGTCCAACTCTGCAGCCCGAGACCTCGCAAGTGGACGCGGACAGAGGATCGACATGGGCACCCGACGAGCCTGCGCCGAGCAACGGCCCCCCCGGGGAAAACGGGGGAGACGAGGAAGGGCCCCCCAGCAAGGTGAACCGATGCGAGAAAGGTCCCCGCTGGACGTGGAGGGCCGAGCAGAGGCAGCGGACTCAGGAGGACGAGGAGGAGGACGAGGAGGAGCGAGGAGAGGGACGAGGAGGAGGAGGAGGAGAAAGAGGAAGAGAACAACAACCACAACAACAGCAGCAGTCACCAGGAAGAGGAGGAAGAGGAGAGGACAGAGGGAGGGCAGGAGCAGAGGAGGACGAGGGACGAGGAAGAGGACGATGAGGAGGAGATGGACCAAGACAGCGACGACTTTGAGCCCTCGGCGGAAAGCGGGCGGGAAGAGGAGGAGGAAGAGGAGGATGAGGAAGCAGAAGAGGGGCTGATGTCTCCCTCCATCAGGAACAATGCGACGGTCGCCAGCAACAATGTGGACTCACACCAAAGCTCCTCCAACAAGAAGGTAAGCGTTATTCTTCACTTGTCCTTGGAAGGGTTGTCATCAGCCCACCCCAGCTGCTGCTTTGTTTTGTTTTTTGGCGCCCTCTTTCGACCACAGTCCGTTATTGCAGCTGTCACTTTCGATGGGCTCAAAAAACATTCTCCATGCTCATAAAGCGGAACTTTGATTTCCGAATAGACTTTGCACATTGAAATTAATAATAATTCATCTTTTCTACCAACATTTTTTCCTCCTAATGTGTTTCAATAAGAAATATAACTTGACAGCATTATGCTGTCTAAAAGCATACCTCTTGTTCTTCGCACTGTTTTGCCTTTTTGCCATCCTTTTCCTCACTTTCAGCAACTTTTCCATCTTTTCATTGACGGTGATCTGCAGCCCTTGGTTAGCGTTTTCGCTAAGGACTGTGCATCTCGCCAAAAAAAAGAAAAGATGATTCTATAAGTGTCGAGCGTGACACACGGGGTGCGATATGATTCAAGAAACGGTATTGTGTATATTCGTAGAAGTACTACAGTCGTACTTCCATGCCAAGTCGACCACACGCACACCCCGCTGGCATGTTTCAAGCTTACATTCAATGGACGTCGTCCGATTCTTCTCACCATTTGCTTTCAAAGAAATGATTGTCAAAAAAATAGGAGCACAAAAAAAACAAAAACAAAACCTGCACACCTTAAATTGTGAGGTAACCTCTGAACTGAACGTGGCCCGAATGTTGAGAAGTGTTTTGGCTCCATCTAGTGGGGCGGACCAGCACCTCACAGACAGCCAATTGGTGGCTACATAGCGGCTAATGTTGCAGTCTACATCTTCACTCGCCACTTCTTGTCCAACTGCACAAAGTTGTACTCTAATGCTACCGCAAACTAGGCATGGTGTGCCGATTGACGGTGGTTTGAAAAAGTCAAGAACCGCTTATACAGTCTCACCGGTAATGAGCAGGAGCTTAATTGGAAATGAGTCACATTTTTTTTTTCCCCTCCTTCTCGAGAGGCAAGGGGCGAGCAGTTACATTATGAGGAGGAGGAGGGACGGAGCAAGCGACAATGCAAACAAGGGTGCATTTTGGCTCTGTTGGTTAATGTGCGTTATACTAAAAATGGTGCCCATGGGTACTTGTTAGCCCCAAGGACAACACGGACAATTAGACAATGATATTTCGGCCGGTGCCTACGGCTAGTGTAGCGTCTTAAAGCCCATGCGGGCTGGGCGTGCTATTGCATACATGACACAATAATCCATCAATCCATCCATTCTCCGCCGCTTATCCGGGATCGGGTCGCAAGGGGGAGCCCAGAGTTCATTCTCCTTAGCCACTTCGTCCAACTCCTTCTCAAGCCGGCCAAGAGACATAGTCTCTCCAGCGTGTCCTGGGTCGTCCTCGGGACACCTCACCCAGGAGGGTGTCCAGGAGGCATCCTAACCAGATGCTCGAGATACCGTGTGAAATTGTTCCGGACAGCTTTGCGTTGTTTGAGGGAGCAATTCTTCTGCAGTTTTTTTATTATTTTTTTTTTTTTATCGTATTAAACTTCCCTTGTTTTGTGCCACCATGGGAAACTTGCGTGTGACCAGTTGTGCACTCGGCTCAAATGTTATTGCTTTGTCCAACTCTGCAGCCCGAGACCTCGCAAGTGGACGCGGACAGAGGATCGACATGGGCACCCGACGAGCCTGCGCCGAGCAACGGCCCCCCCGGGGAAAACGGGGGAGACGAGGAAGGGCCCACCAGCAAGGTGAACCGATGCGAGAAAGGTCCCCGCTGGACGTGGAGGGCCGAGCAGAGGCAGCGGACTCAGGAGGACGAGGAGGAGGACGAGGAGGAGGAGGAGGAGGAAGAGGAAGAGAACAACAACCACAACAACAGCAGCAGTCACCAGGAAGAGGAGGAAGAGGAGAGGACAGAGGGAGGGCAGGAGCAGAGGAGGACGAGGGATATTTTTCTTTCCCACCCTCCTCGGTCAAAAGCATCCAGAAATGTGAAGACGAGTTTATTCTGTTTTTGTTTGTTTGTGTGTGCGCGTGTGTGTTGGCGTTAGTAGATGTTGGAAGCCTGCTGTTGCTCAAGGTGACTCCGCCAATCTGCTGTGAGTAGAGAGCCTCCAACGCTGCGTGAACACACTGTCTGCTTCTGCATGACGTGAATTCACACCCGAATTATGTCTTTTCTATCTCTTTTGAAGTGTGTTTATTAGGAATGTAACGGCATGGCACAAAAAACGACGGTTCAGTATGTACCTTGGTTTGAAAGATTGTCGTCCATAAGGTCACAAAGTGCTTTTTGAGAAGGTGCAAACTCAAATAATTGATGTAAAATCTTAACGCAGTCTGAAATATTTTGCTCTAAATACTCAGTCTGAAGAGACGTGGTTGATCGTAACGTCACAAAATCTCAGTTCATTCATGTAACAACACAACTTTTGGCAAAATAATCGTTAATTCCCTGAGCAAATATGACCTTATGCGTTTGATGTTTCCCGCTTATTTTTGGAACTTGTTTTAGGTTTATTAAAAAAAAAAATCTGATGTAGTTTGATTTTTTTTTTCCCCCTTGAAAAAGTTACTCTTCTTTTCATCTGACTTTTTCTTAAAAATGAAGTTCTCTTAGTTTAAAATGATCTCATACATTGTGCGTCCATCTTCATGTGACATGATTGATCCGACCATATTTTCGCCTGTTTTGTCTCTCTTGCAGCATGTCAAGACCTTCTCTTCCTCAGACAGCTTAGCGAAGGTGCAGGAGGTAGCAAGCTGGCTTTTGGAAATGAACCAGGATCTGCTGTCGGGGGGCAGCAGCAGCAGACGGAGTCGGGGCTCCGGGGGTCCGGCGGCGAGAGGTAACGCCTCCTCCTCCGCCGCCCAGGCACCCCAGCAGCCGTCAGAGGAGGCTGACGAGGATGAGCACATGAACCGGGTGCTCGAGGACGAGGAGCGGCCACGGCAACAGGTGACGATGACAACAGTTTTTCATTCCAAGTCATTTAAATGGAAAAAGAAGTCGACTGTTACAAATATTGATTAACACATCACACACAGATGCACACCCACACACAAGCCTCTACTTTAGCATCACAAGTGACGAGCATAAAGCAGACAGCCACTTGGTGGCTACATAGCGGCTAATGTTGCAGTCTACATCTTCACTCGCCACTTCTTGTCAAACTGCACAAAGTTGTACTCTAATGCTACCGCAAACTAGGCATGGTGTGCCGATTGACGGTGGTTTGAAAAAGTCAAGAACCGCTTATACAGTCTCACCGGTAATGAGCAGGAGCTTAATTGGAAATGAGTCACATTTTTTTTTTCCCCTCCTTCTCGAGAGGCAAGGGGCGAGCAGTTACATTATGAGGAGGAGGAGGGACGGAGCAAGCGACAATGCAAACAAGGGTGCATTTTGGCTCTGTTGGTTAATGTGCGTTATACTAAAAATGGTGCCCATGGGTACTTGTTAGCCCCAAGGACAACACGGACAATTAGACAATGATATTTCGGCCGGTGCCTACGGCTAGTGTAGCGTCTTAAAGCCCATGCGGGCTGGGCGTGCTATTGCATACATGACACAATAATCCATCAATCCATCCATTCTCCGCCGCTTATCCGGGATCGGGTCGCAAGGGGGAGCCCAGAGTTCATTCTCCTTAGCCACTTCGTCCAACTCCTTCTCAAGCCGGCCAAGAGACATAGTCTCTCCAGCGTGTCCTGGGTCGTCCTCGGGACACCTCACCCAAGAGGGTGTCCAGGAGGCATCCTAACCAGATGCTCGAGATACCGTGTGAAATTGTTCCGGACAGCTTTGCGTTGTTTGAGGGAGCAATTCTTCTGCAGTTTTTTTATTATTTTTTTTTTTTTATCGTATTAAACTTCCCTTGTTTTGTGCCACCATGGGAAACTTGCGTGTGACCAGTTGTGCACTCGGCTCAAATGTTATTGCTTTGTCCAACTCTGCAGCCCGAGACCTCGCAAGTGGACGCGGACAGAGGATCGACATGGGCACCCGACGAGCCTGCGCCGAGCAACGGCCCCCCCGGGGAAAACGGGGGAGACGAGGAAGGGCCCCCCAGCAAGGTGAACCGATGCGAGAAAGGTCCCCGCTGGACGTGGAGGGCCGAGCAGAGGCAGCGGACTCAGGAGGACGAGGAGGAGGACGAGGAGGAGGAGGAGGAGGAAGAGGAAGAGAACAACAACCACAACAACAGCAGCAGTCACCAGGAAGAGGAGGAAGAGGAGAGGACAGAGGGAGGGCAGGAGCAGAGGAGGACGAGGGACGAGGAAGAGGACGATGAGGAGGAGATGGACCAAGACAGCGACGACTTTGAGCCCTCGGCGGAAAGCGGGCGGGAAGAGGAGGAGGAAGAGGAGGATGAGGAAGCAGAAGAGGGGCTGATGTCTCCCTCCATCAGGAACAATGCGACGGTCGCCAGCAACAATGTGGACTCACACCAAAGCTCCTCCAACAAGAAGGTAAGCGTTATTCTTCACTTGTCCTTGGAAGGGTTGTCATCAGCCCACCCCAGCTGCTGCTTTGTTTTGTTTTTTGGCGCCCTCTTTCGACCACAGTCCGTTATTGCAGCTGTCACTTTCGATGGGCTCAAAAAACATTCTCCATGCTCATAAAGCGGAACTTTGATTTCCGAATAGACTTTGCACATTGAAATTAATAATAATTCATCTTTTCTACCAACATTTTTTCCTCCTAATGTGTTTCAATAAGAAATATAACTTGACAGCATTATGCTGTCTAAAAGCATACCTCTTGTTCTTCGCACTGTTTTGCCTTTTTGCCATCCTTTTCCTCACTTTCAGCAACTTTTCCATCTTTTCATTGACGGTGATCTGCAGCCCTTGGTTAGCGTTTTCGCTAAGGACTGTGCATCTCGCCAAAAAAAAGAAAAGATGATTCTATAAGTGTCGAGCGTGACACACGGGGTGCGATATGATTCAAGAAACGGTATTGTGTATATTCGTAGAAGTACTACAGTCGTACTTCCATGCCAAGTCGACCACACGCACACCCCGCTGGCATGTTTCAAGCTTACATTCAATGGACGTCGTCCGATTCTTCTCACCATTTGCTTTCAAAGAAATGATTGTCAAAAAAATAGGAGCACAAAAAAAACAAAAACAAAACCTGCACACCTTAAATTGTGAGGTAACCTCTGAACTGAACGTGGCCCGAATGTTGTGAAGTTTTTTGTCTCCATCTAGTGGGGCGGACCAGCACCTCACCCTCACACTCGGCCAAAATGTTTGTTACGTCCAAGTGGCGGCATGTGAGTCAAAACGTGTACGTTGGGGCATTCTTAAGTCAAGGCAGCACTAATTACTACAGCAGAGGAAGGAGACTCGTAATCTGTTCACAGTTTTAGGACTTGGGACATACTCGGCTCATACTTGTGATAGACTTGACTAAAGTTTTACGGTCTACATTTGAAAATCTGATTCAATTTTGTTGATTTTTATTTTTTAATTTAAGACAGTCTGCCATTTTTTTCCAAGGATGGCGGTTGATGCCACTCCTCTCCACCAGAGGGCAGCATTTCTCCAATTTATTCGAAGAATCCATCCTTGCTCAGACTGTACTGTAATGTAAACCTGCTGCTTGTACGGCCTATGTTGAGTGCTGCCTGTCTCGGTCGGGTCAGGCACACCGCAGCGGCTATTAGACGTGCCATTCATGCGGATATTTTCCAAGAGTTATGCCTCCGGTGCTTCAGCGTTTGGCTGAGGTAGAGACACTTTTTTTCTTTTTTTCCCTGCGCAGGGCTTATTCGAAGGCCATAAAAGAGCGAGCAGGGAGGAATTGCACTATTTGCTGGAGCAAATGATGAGCTGCGCCTGCAGTAAAGCATCTTGCTTTGCATTAGGTTGCCTATTTAGTAGGTTATAATATTCAGGACATGCTAAAACAGCATTATCACCATTCAGATTGAATTAATAGGCTGAGGCAAGTCCATTATGAGGACGCCGTTTGTGTTCATGAGCTACTGCTATATGTTTTACAAAATGCAAATTATCAAAGCGAGAATCAGGGTTCGCTACGTTGGTTGGGTTGATCATGTCTACGGTCAGAGGAACAAATAGCAAAACGTGAACAGATTTCACGGTTGCAGTGAATCAACCAAGAAAGATTTTCTGCAACGAACTCCAAAATAAATAGTTTGAATTCTTTTCTGCAACATCAGTTCAGTGGTATCACTTTGAATGGTCTGGGGGTGGTGGGGGGGGGGAACAGCAATGGTGACAGCACAACACCGTGGTGGTTGGCACGTCTGGCTCACCCTCGGAGGCAACAGGTGTCAAACTCAGGCCCGGGGGCCAGATCCGACCTGTCACATCATTTTATGTGGCCCGTGACAGCAAAATGTTTTGCATCAACTGCAATGGTTCTTGCTCAAATCTCCCAACATTTCAAATTTTCACTTGTAAAAATAAAATTTTAAAAAGTCTTCAGATATTGCAGCATTTTTTGGTTACTAAATCCCTTTTTTAAATGACTTCGACAAATGTTATCGTCTGCAATTATGTTTTTTTTTCCAATCAATTCATTGTCCACCACGGCAATACCTTGCATTGTTCGACTTTTTTCCACACTTGAAGTACCCATAAATTTTTGAAATTATGGAGTGGGGGAAAACTGTCGTGATCCTGGAATTTCAGCAGGAGTGTGGAGACGTTTTAATGATTCAACATAACTGCCATTTTTTTCTACAAACTTGCAGTTTGAGGCGTTTTTATTTGCACTCATGTTGTTGGACAATTCGAATACGTAGTTTGCACACAGTCAGCTTCTGCCGATTGAACAGCTGCCAGTAAGACGCCATTGTCCAACAATTGCGCAGAGCACATTTTTACAAATACAGGGTGGGAGTTGAGCCACGCGGGCGTCGAATAGCACGAGCTCATCTGTCGGGCCCGGATGGTCGGTCGGCTCCGATAGATGTTTTCACACGCTAATCCTCCTCAAACAATGAGAGTAGAAGAGAGGTTCGACGCACACATGGGAAGTTGTCTGACATTTGTCGTCACCCCGATTGTTGTGATCGCACAGGCAACAATTTGCCATAAAGTACCATCCTGTGCGTAAGCTTTTTTTTTTTTTTTTTTTTTCTGTCCTGTGCGTAAGCTTTTTATTTATTTTTTTTTGTAGCATTCTTTCCAACATGATTGTTTTGTGTTTCGGGGTATTTGAGAGCACCCTGATGATCGACTATTAGGGCGACAAAAAGAGTGTAAAATTTGCCATAAATTAACGTGGGAATTTTAGATGCGTAAATTTTCAATTAACACAGAAAAAATATCATATTTCTTAGTAATCATTGACAAAATACTTTGTACGGCAAGGTGAATCAATGACTTCAAAGATTAATCCGAAAGAACAGAAGCAAGGGTTTTATTTCGCAATAAAAATATGACAATGTAATGTATAATAAATGCTTGGTTATCTTTATATATCAAGTTGAATTCAATAGCAGTAAAACTTTGTTTTCTCATCTAGAAGCAAAGATAAATTTTAAAAAAAAGCTCTGCTGTAATTGTATAAAATAACTTTTAAAGAAAATCTTTATTTGCTCTTTGATGAGCGCCCCCCGCCCCCCAAAAAAACTGTCACTATTTTCCATTGAACTTTTAATAATTTAAGCTTTTAACAATTTTTTTGCTCAACGAATTTAAAGTGAAACGGCAAAAAAAATCACAAATACACAGCAAAAAAATAAATTTATGTTAAAAAAAAAATGGGGTGCTGGGGGGGGTATTTAGCCATTGGATTTTATTTCCATGTTCGTCCCGATTAGCCAACGTTTAATTTATCTACCGTATGGTAATCTTTTGACTACTACGACTACAGCGGGGGTGGGGTTGGGAGAGGCCATGCGTCGGGCGGCAGCTGCTCGGCAGTGACATCACAGGCCAGACACTTTTTAAGGGGTGCCCGTCAGCAGGGGAGTTTGGACGAGCCTGAAGCGAGGCCTTGGTCCTGCTCGTTCAAGCGATTTGAAGCGTTTCCTGACTTCTTCCTGGAAATATGACTTATTAGTTTTTTGTTTCCCCATGCTTTTTGCAATGCTGCGGCATTGCCCGATCCCCCGTTTCTCGTCCGGCGGCGCCCGTAGGAAGACGGTAAATAATGGCAAGGACAGGACTCCCACCAAAGCTGCGCCAGAAAGCAAAACCCTCGACGTGGCCGATCCGAAGGACGTTATCGCCAACCCCTTGCCCCCTCAGAAAATCCTTCGAATATTTAGTATCAACATCATCGCTCAGGGTTTGCCGTTCTGCCGTCGGCGGGTAAGTGGCGAAACGTTTTATGATCACGGCCAAAGTTGAATATGCTGCCAACAATGCCATAGAAACGGACAGTATTTCTTTGATTTTTAAAAATTGTTTCAAAATGGACATCAGTAAAATGAAAAACTCTCTTGAGCAACTCTTAGTTTGACCAATTTCTGGGATCTCTTTGCGCAAACTCATGAAGTTGGTCAGTGAAAGTTCCGTGACAAATTCCAAAAGACTGCGACCGTTTGTACGATTCATGTTCAGTGAATATCAGCAATGCGTGGCATTTTTGCGCTGGAGCGCCCCCACCCACAAATCGTCCCCCGACATCTGACCTTACAAAGTCTGTCGCCGACGAGCCTAATTTTAGCTTCGATAAAACGTCGCGAGAGAAATGAAAACGGGAAGGCGCAGTGTAGCGTATCTGTCAAACTCCACCTATGCGCTATATGTTCTCGGGTACTTTAAAACAATTTATTGGAAATTAAATGTCTTGTCATTTTTTTTTTTTTTTCTATGTTCACGGGTACTTTAAAACAATTTATTGGAAATTAAATCTCTTGTCATTTTTTTTATTTGAAGAAAATATATACTTTTAATGATTTTTTTCCCAACCCGTGTGTGGAGACAACTGATGGTCCTTGCAGGCCACAATATTCTGTCCCCAAATATTTCTATTTTATTTATTTATTTTTTGAGTGGCTTCCATTGATGCAAAGTTTTATATCCGATTAATTACTCCGACCACATTAACATTGTTTTTCCTATTAATGCCATCTAATCTGCAGCGTGTATTCTGAAATAAGTCATTTTCCCCGAATTAACAACGGTACAAATCCAATTAGGTGCTCATTCTCAACATCAAACCTTTTCACCCAATAATTGGCCCCGGATATTATCTCCCCAAATGATCACATCTAATAACATAATGTTCTTAATCAGTCGTCTGTAGAGGAATTTGACAAGTCATTTGTGGATTGTGGAAGTGGAAATTTGGTACGGGTGACTGTCATGAGAAAAAAAAATTGAAGGATTTCAATGAAACGATGGAGCTCGCTGAAGAAAAACAGTTTGGACCATTGAAAGAGTTGCTTCCAAATCTATATGTTTATTTTCTGCGGCGACATTTTTTTTTATCGCTTTTATTACAACTGGGCTGTCATTTTGACATGTCAAAGTTGAAGGGACAGTTACAGGACAAACCGTTACATCCTCTCAAACTGCTAAGATCAAAAAGTCGTGCGCAGTTAGATGATCTCGACGTTCCCACGGCAGCTATGTTCATGTCAACAACACCAGGAGTGTCGGCTCAACCAGGTTTTGGCCGCTGTCATTAACACTAAATTATAATAATCGTTTGCGTAGACCAAAAATGTACACTCATGCTTTATGTATTTGTATTTATGTATTTAGCTAACAGCGTTAGCGTGATGTAAATATGGACGCCGCTAGCAAACGTTTTAGGTTTAAGTGTATACTTGCATCGTGGGTAAGGAACACGCAGTGGAATACTGCAGGAGGTTGAATTCTGTCGCCCTTGAGCTTCAAATAACACAAGAGGAGCCCGTCGGGGTGCATATGCCGTTGGCTATTCTGAGACGCACACCCCATTCCTGGGCATACGGAGCCGGCGGGTCAGCTAACAAGTGCCCAGGTCAGCTATGTGTCGCTGGCGTCGAGCCATAAACCTCCTATGTCAGTTTTATCACTTCATTTTTTCTCCCCACCAAACTCGTTTCCTGTTTGTCCCTAAAAATTAATGATCAATAGAGCGTTGAAAACGGGCCGCTGTAAAGTTAGCGGCTCAACAAATGTCGTTTTGTGGGTTCCTGAAAAGTGATGGCTTTGGTCTCTGCCCAAAGCCAGATTTTACATTGGTGGTGAAGCTAATGCTAATCTGCAAAATTGCTATCTGAAAGTGTTTCTCCCAAATTGAGACCGAAGAAAACTTGAATGGGATTTGTCAAATGATTTTCCTTCGCTCCAACTAGTTTCCTCATTTTGTTTGTGTCGAGTCCGAAAACTACTTTTTTTGTTGTTGTTCAAATTTTTCCTTTGTCACAGAACCAATGCCAACAGTGTCCTCATTTTTTCCCTCCCTAACGTAGTGCTGATAATTCTGTTCTGTATCTCCAAATGTAATTTTTTTTTCAAGAATCAGGGTTAGTCTAATCATCAAATTGTGGAATGAGTGATTGTGGATAAAGTTTTTAGTTTTTGAAGGGAGTGCAGAACTTCAACAGGGCAACGGGCATGAGCCACAAAGATTTGGTTTGCCAGCATCCCGGGTAATATTTTCTGAAAATGCAGCCCCAATATCTAATCTCATACAGCAACATGAAAGTCGGTATGTCTATTATGACTAGACCCACCAAAAAGTCTGTAGAACCAATGACTGAAAATATACAGGAAGTGTGTTGTTTTGGTTCGATAGCCACCAAATTTCTCATTGACAGATGCATGACGCTCATGTGCGCAACATTAACATTTCTCATTGAATGATGGCAAAGCATAGGTCTGCTCTTTGATGACACGCCAAATTTTCCAGGTGTGTTCATCAGAGTGAAAATTTCTACCGGTTGGTAGCTTCGGGATTTTTATTTTATTTATTTATTTATTTTTAATTGGGTTGATTTGCCCCTGAACCGGTTCAACTTGGAAACATGAATATTGGTCGACGTTTCTATCATGAATAAACCCACAAACGTTTATGACACCGGCTTGTGGGGCTAAATTGAGAGAAACTTTTGTTTTCCTCATTGTGCGTCAATGTGATGATGCGTCCTGCATCTTGCATGAGCTCGAGGTCCCGCTCTTAAGAAATTCATAGGCGCTCGTTAGTGGGATCCAGTTACTCTATGCCTGACGTTCGATTTCCAAACCTTTCAGACTGTGTACTTCTTCCGCTTGGCGCTCCCCTGATGGGGCGTGAGTGTCTGTTGAATCAATTACCGCGGTTTTGTTAGCCGCTTACGTCATTAGCATTTTTGTTGATGTTGTTCATCTTTGTGGATTTTGCCTGAACTTGGGATGCTCCGATTGATCGGTGGGCGATAATTATCGGCCTATTAGTGAAAATGCAGGGCGGCCTGGTGGTCCAGTGGTTATTGCGTCAAGCTCACAGTGCGTACCGGGTTCAATCCCAGCTCCGGCCTCCCTGTGTGGAGTTTGCGTGTTCTCCCCATGCCTGCATGGGTTTTCTCCGGGTACTCCGGTTTCTTCCCACATTCCTAAAACATGCATGGCAGGCTGATTGAACACTCAAAATTGTCCCTGAGTGTGAGTGCAAGTGGTTGTTTGTCTCGTGTGTGCCCTGCGATTGGCTGGCGACCGGTTCAGGGTGTCCCCCGCCTAAGACGGCTGGGATAGGCTCCTGCACCCCCGCGACCCTTGTGAGGATAAAGCAGATCGGAAAATGAATGAATAAATGAATCGTGAAAATGCGCGTGATCAGTGAATCCGATGAAAAGCCTCTCCTGGTTGACCGATCACCCCACGTAAATTAACGGCCTGGCACATATTTCCGATGGCAAAATCCCGAGCCTGAACGCTTCATCCAGTGTCAGTGTCGTTCTCCCATGACTGACCTTCTACAGCGTGCTCTTAGGCATGCTGTAGTCTGGTCATCAGCAAAGATGTCCTCTGAATATATCTTTAATAGGCTGTTACCAATATAGTTTGCCTGATGGGGTGGCAATGAACCCCGCTGACTTCACTCCTGATGCACTGCACTGCGGTTTGGGCAATTTGCTGCAATCCTTGACCTCTCAGGCTGTTGTTCTGCCCTACCCCTTTTTTTTTCTCCGTCACTCCGAGATATCTTGTTGAGCATCTTTTCTACAGTCGAACTCCCCCCCTCGTGTTTGATATCACAAAGAGCAGCGTGCGGGCCTTCCTCTGTTCAAATCGCACATCCTGTGGAGGAAGAAAAACAAGCTCGAGCCGTGCCTCTTTCCCGGCATTCGCATTCAGCCGGTGCCGGATCAAGTGCGTCTATATTTAACAGCAGTAAAGGGAATGGTATCGTAGGTGTGTGGGTGTGGACATGGATGCGCATTCATCAGCGGGTGTGCCAGATGACGAGGTGGAAATCGAAAGGGGGTTGCACTGTGATGAAAGGATTCATTGCTGAGGGGAAAAAAATAATAAAATGGACTTTTGCTTATGTAGAGGATTCATATGCAGTTATAAGTGAAACTGTTGTGCCTTGAGTTCAACTAGTAATGCATGTGGCAGGCCAATTAGAAGTTTGGTGACTCAAGAGTCACACCCCTGCTCACTTTTCGCCTTGCAGTCAGTTGGCAAAAGCGGCTCGGACATGCACTGCACTGCGGTTTGGGCAATTTGCTGCAATCCTTGACCTCTCAGGCTGTTGTTCTGCCCTACCCCTTTTTTTTTTCTCCGTCACTCCGAGATATCTTGTTGAGCATCTTTTCTACAGTCGAACTCCCCCCCTCGTGTTTGATATCACAAAGAGCAGCGTGCGGGCCTTCCTCTGTTCAAATCGCACATCCTGTGGAGGAAGAAAAACAAGCTCGAGCCGTGCCTCTTTCCCGGCATTCGCATTCAGCCGGTGCCGGATCAAGTGCGTCTATATTTAACAGCAGTAAAGGGAATGGTATCGTAGGTGTGTGGGTGTGGACATGGATGCGCATTCATCAGCGGGTGTGCCAGATGACGAGGTGGAAATCGAAAGGGGGTTGCACTGTGATCAAAGGATTCATTGATGGGGGAAAAAAATAATAAAATGGACTTTTGCTTATGTAGAGGATTCATATGCAGTTATAAGTGAAACTGTTGTGCCTTGAGTTCAACTAGTAATGCATGTGGCAGGCCAATTAGAAGTTTGGTGACTCAAGAGTCACACCCCTGCTCACTTTTCGCCTTGCAGTCAGTTGGCAAAAGCGGCTCGGACACCACCTCGGGCTCCCATGAGACACTTGTGAGGGGGCGCATTTCACTCCGGGTTGGTCGAGTTTGATTCAATTTTAATGACTACTTGCTTTGGCTCCCACATCAGAAAGTTTTGTTGAAGTTTGTTACTATTTGCTTAGTCCCGCAGTCGCTCAGAGGGGTTGCTTCACTTTGGCTTTTAAGGTCATATTTTGATTCATATTCAATACTTTAAGCAAATATATATACATTTTTTCCCCCCTTTTTGCCCATTGTGCACTCATATTCACGTTCATGCTAGGTCAAAAGCTAGCCACGACCTTAGATGTGCAGAGGCTGAGCTGCACTGTTTGTTTACAGTGTGCGGCTGCAAAATCAGCCATTTTGCCTCCTCCAGTGCACCACGTCTCATTGGCATAAGATGATATCAAGTTGTTGATTACGGCCTAAGCAATGTTGGTCCCCTTCTCTTCAATCACTGTGCCGGATATTGGTAAGAACCGGAACACCCCATTCTGTAGGCTTGGCAAATAGGCCTATGGCGTAGGACGAAAACGTTTGGGATCGTTCGAGACCAGCTCATGGGAGCAAAATCTATACTGTGATTTTTTTTTTTTTTTTTAAATTCATGTATTGATTTTGTTCAATAAACATTGTCTGTTCACTTTATAAGACGCGTAGTGTGGGGAATCGGTTCCTTCCCACGCTCAACCTTCCCAACAGCAGACCAAAATCTCTTTTCACTCCGACTTTTCTTCTCCTTCGCTCCTAAAGCCAAAACACTGAAATTGCTCTTTGTGCAGTAAAAGCCCTCCTCGGATACATTCCGGCGGATACCAATCTCGACCTGAAATCGATTTTTCTTTGAGCCCTCAAAAAAAGTTGGCCCCTGCAACAAAACATCACATCACACGGGCCACAATAAACACCTTCATTACGCCCCGCCTGCCCCACAGTCACACAAAAAGGTCCCTTTAATAGCGTCATTAAATCATCCGTGTGGCTCGACAACATTGCCAAATCAACATTTTCATGTCGCCACCGCCCTTATTTTTTCTTCTCTGTCTGCAGGCCAGTGAAAGAGAGAGAGAGAGAGAGAGAGAGAGAGAGAGAGAGAGAGAGAGAG
>NW_017842060.1:2573235-2616616 GCF_001891065.2 Hippocampus comes
ATATATATATATATATATATTGGCAAGAAATTTGGTCGGTCAATATTTTTATTAAAAGTTGCAAGTTAACTGTCCATCAATACTAGGGTGTGACATGAAGTCTTTTTGAGTGGTGGCCTGTCAAAAAGGTACCAGAACTGGTACTGGCCCCATATATTCGTGATATAGTACGATATGTTTGTGTAATTAGTTGCTTTGCATCTGATGGGGTTTTTTTTTTTATTATTTTGTAATTGCATAAAATCTCATTTGACATGTGACATCTCAGCCACTAATACCTGAAAATTTCGAGAATGGAGGATGTGAGCCCAGTCATTTGATTATGTGCTGCGACCAGATGCGGTCAAATGGCTTAATCGATTTAAATGGGTAATATTTAAAATATTTCTGGTAAAAAGCATGAATATGTTGAATTTATCAAATGTGTCAGTTGTATAAAATTTGCACTGGCCCATATGGGGCCAGCATCTATCACAGCAAAGTGCCACAGGGCTGTCGGACCACCGAGTTTGTTTGTGATTATGGATCATCGTATGTAAAGAGTGTTAAACTTGTACCTGGTTGACATACCCACCACAAACCCCTCGCATAAAAAAATGTTTTCTTCTCTCCTCCGTGTCTTGCTGCCACCCATTTGTTTTGAAACCACAGGTCAGCAAAATTTCGCCCTTTCAGAATGCGCGTATATGACAAAAATACGGTCCTTTGGTAGATCGTTTTGGTATTTCAGATTCTGCTGGTACAGCACTCTGCTTCATGGGACTCTAAATATTTCATTTTCGCCTCCAGGGGGCAGCATGGCCTCAATAGTAAGAGTGCTCTGTGCTTGTCCTTCATGTTTCAAGAAGGGAATCTTCACTGTCATACGTTGGCTGTACATGTCTACTTGTATGGTCCTCCCGCCAATGTAGTGCTGCCGATTTGTGCAATTGCGGCCACTTAACACGCACCCCTCATGTCTGTCTCCTTTATTTGAGTCTGCCAAAGTAACGTTTGTACTGATTAGATGCGCATCAAGCACAATCGCTCCCCCCAAACCCCCTCGCACTCAGATCCTCCCATCTAAAAGCTTGGGTAAATATTCCACTTGTACCGTGAGTGTACTCTCAACGCTGCATTATTAAGTAAGTTTGAAGGAGTCCTTCGAGCGTTAAAATGAAGGCGCCAATGTTCCAGGCATCCTTGGGTGACTCGTCACAAGGTCGATGTTGAAGATCAATCAAAGGAAATAGTTTGTTAAAAGTTTGACTTGTAGTGGAGAGCAGGGGGGGGGTGCTCTTCAGTCAAGCGTGGCCCGACACTCATACTGAATCAAAGTTGTCCGATTTGATTTGAGAGATGTATCTGAAAGCTGGGGCAGGTTTTCAGCACATTAGCGTTCCCGTAGCTTTCCGAGGACAATCTCGTCGACTTAATGAAGAGATTGCCTTTTAGCATGATGCGAATCTCTGTGTTCTCAGCCTTTGTAGCAATACACACGCTTGATAAAATGAGAGCAGACGGTGGACAAATGCCCAAAATTGTACTTGGAGACTCCGCTCCTCTCGCTGCCATATTATTAGTTGTTCTTTGCAGAGGATAAAGAGTATGTGTCTGAGTATCGTTATAGTTGCTAGTTCACGTAATTTATTTTCCATTTGCCGATTTTGCTTCCAACAAACGCCTTCATAATGTAAACTTTATTATAAACTTCATTACATTGCTGATGGCGAGTAACATTCGCTGACTGAATGTTTTCAGAAATGAAGTAGGATCACTACAGTTATTTCATGTGTTATAAAAACATTTTTTCTTCATTTACACATATTTGTAATTGACATGTTTAGACTGCATTACATCGTAGTTGGTGGCCATTTTATTTAAAATTGTTACGATGAAGTTCCGTTATAATGTACGGGATAGTTATGTCCCTTGAGGTATGTTGTTACGAGATTCGATTGTCCTGTCTGTCAGCATTTGTCAGCACGCAGTTTGTGCTAAAATGTCCGTTGCTTAAAGGGACACCACCAACCCATAGATGCTAATCGTTAGCCCGTGTGCCTATGGAGTTTCCCATTGTATCTTAGCATTAAGGTGGCACAGCCTACGCGGTTGTTTAAAATACACAAAGTTGAATTATCTTTAAGTTTAGTCACTGAACGCATTAAGCATGTAAGTCAGGTAAACATTGCAGGTCGTAAAGCTTTGAGCACGTCCTCAAAGACTGACGACATACTCCACATCCAACAATTTCATCGGAGAAAAAGGCAACGGCTCCTCACAACTGTCATAAAGTGCTTTTTATGGCCATGACACTTTAACAATCCCAATTTTTATGATGGTATCCGGAGCCTCATCATCCCAAATGTTTATTTGGGAAGAAAAGCCATTGTTGTTGAAAGAGGATGTCAATGGATCGTCGGTGGTTTGACAAACTGAGCGGGATCTTCTCGCAAAGTCGGCGGGTTCATTCAAGAAGCATCCGTAATCATCCTCCGCTTTGCTGTCCGTTGGTCTCTAGTGGCAGCCCTTTATCGCTATATTTAGTAGCATGACTCAGGCCGGTTTTCACCTCCCGCTCAATAAACGTATTTGTCCTCAAAGAAATATCGCTTCATGGTCCCTCCCCCCAGCCAAGAGGAGAGCTCAAAGTACCCTTATCTTGCTTTAGGTGTTATAGCAGGCCAAAGGGCTCAATATGTACAACGGGGTCTGTAGTCTATCACTAAACTATGCTCATGCCGTAGTAAAGTCATAATTACACCAAATATTTCAATTAAAAAAAAACTGTATGCCCCCATAAAACGCATATTCACGGTTCGGCATTCGCAAATTCACTTGATTTTTCCTTTGGCACTTCTCCCCACTATTTGCTATTTTTGTGCTCAGGCCAAATCAGTAAAAGTGTTACTTTAGAGCAGGGGTGTCCAACTCATTTTTTTTGTGGGCCACATTTTGGTTACCGTTTCCCTTGGAGAGCCATAATGACTGAAACCAAATTAAAAAAAGTCAATAACCGTTTATTCAGCTATTGTTCAAGTTACTCCTGAGGGGTTTGTTTGAAAATTATTTTGATATGTCTCTTATTTATTACATATGAAAATTTTAAATTTTGGTCGAGATTTTCAAGTTACTGTCCTGAGAGGTTTGATAACAAGAAAATTATTATGATATGTCTCTTATTTATTACAAATGAAAATTTTAAATTTTGGTCGAGATTTTAACAAGCATCAAGGAAGTTGACATGTTTGATTTGCTCTCGCGGGCCACACAAAATGATGTGGCTGGCCAGATCTGGCCCCCAGGCCTTGAATTTGATACGATGCTTAATCGTGGTGCTATTCACATTAACTCTTAAATAATGTATTTTCATATGCGTTGGAGTTAAGTTGCTCGAAGTTTGATACGATGCTTTAGAGTGAGCTTGCTTAATCGTGGTGCTATTCACATTAACTCTTTAATAATGTATTTTCATATGTGTTGGAGTTAATTTGCTCGAATATTTGTTTGTCTGTGCGAGACGTCAATGAATTTGATACGATGCTTAATCGTGGTGCTATTCACATTAACTCTTAAATAATGTATTTTCATATGCGTTGGAGTTAAGTTGCTCGAATATTTGTTTGTCTGTGCGAGACGTCAAGTCAGTTTGATTTTTTTAGGCTAGTCTGCTAGCTAACAATATTGATTAGCCTCATGTGACTGTGGTTTGTTTGTGCTGAATAATTCAACTACCCAATATATAGTTGTTTATGGAAAACGGTTTCCTGGTTGTGTAGTACGCGGTCGAGGATTTAGTCTAGTCTGCTAACTAACAATATTGATTAGCCTCATGTGACAGTGGTTTGTTTGTGCTGAATAATTAATTCAACTACCCAATATATAGTTGTTTATGTAAAACGGTTTCCTGGTTGTGTAGTACGCGGTCGAGGCCCGGTGTTGTTGCCTCATGATTCGGTTATGGTATTTGCGTGCGGCGCACCTGCTTGAAGCTCCTTGCGCACCCGCATATGCGCTTCACGCTTCATCTCCCCTCATGTTACGCGGGGCCTCCTTCCTTCACACCCTCTCCCCACATCAGCGCGCCACAGTAGAGTGCACGAAGTGCTGATCTAGTCCTCCTGGCCTCTCTTTTTTTTTTTTTTAATTGCGGCGAAGTGGAGGGACTGCACGCCCACCGGGCCCGCCGAAGAGCCTCGTAGCCAGCATGTACTTCTGCTCGGTAGCCAGAAGACAGCCGTGAAAAACACCTGCCTCGTTAGCGCATCCATTTTTAATTTCAAGGAGACATACTTTTTTTTCCCATCCCTTCCAACAATCTAAAAGAGTGACCGGAATTCTTAAACTTATTTTCATCAAAATTCCCGAAGAAGCGCACTTCAAACCAGGGCTGTGAAAACGTTTACACTCAAGGGCCGTATTTGATTTTTAAAACAGACAAATGATCGTCATTTGATGAAGTGTAAAAAAAAAAAAAAAGTTCAAATGTCTTTGTAAAATGTGGAGCAAAATTGATTTGAATAAAATAATTCACTCTCATTCAAAATACAAAATCTTGCTTCGCGTTACGCTAACAAATGGTGCAAACCACCGCTAACACGGGAATGTTAGCATGCTGACCTGCCAACGTTAGCAGCCGCGGTCACAGTTTTAGAAGCAGTCGGTATTTGAGCACACACGGTGGAGCGACACATTTAAATAGATAATGTAAGAATACCCACAGGCATATTCTTTATCCTCTGCGAAACTTGACTCATATTCCAAAATGTATTGACTCAAAGTAAGCGCAGAAGCCTATTAATTTGTGTCTGCACGACTGCGCCAGTATTATCCCACCTTCCAGTGGAACAATGAATTGGATTACATTGTCTTGAATTTTTATTTCTCTGTTTCCATGAGGGCTTGTTTTTTTTTTGTTTGTTTTTTTAAATCACAAACACAAAATTTCTTCTTTTTTTTTTCCTCCCTAGGAGAGGCAAATAAAACTCGAATCACAAGACAAAACCATCGTCAGGCGCGATAGGCCCCAGCTCACTTGTCCAAATGAGGATGTGCTTCAGAAAATGGATAGATCGTATTTCTTCATAAATGCAGTCACCATAGAGATAGCGATACTTTCTATGTGCCGATGTCGGCACAACTGTACAAACACGGCCGATAAAGTTTTTATCCCAATCACTTGTTAGCAAATTCCGCTTTGCCGTACCGCACATCACAATTAAGCCGTTTTATCGTCTGATTCGCTGGCAGATAACTCGGCCGATACTCTTAAGACACTCATTCTGTTTCCTTCAAAGATTGTTTCCCCTCTGTTGGGGCATGAAATAGCTGCATGAAATCTTATCTTTGGTCTTTGGAGAAGAGTGGTTGGAGGAGGAGCGGGGGGCGGGGTGTTATCCCCATGAAATTGAAGCCTTAATCAGAACTATCTGCTAAACGTCTTCACTAAATTGCTAGCCGTGCACCTCGCCATAAACAGCAAGCTGGAGCCTTATCCCTGGATGAGTCCAGAGGCGCTCACTGCAGCCTGGAGGTCCAACGTGGAGAGACTCTTGTTGCCTGGCAACAAGTTTACAGATGAAGGGTGAGGGGGTGCCGGGGGGGTGGTTCGTTACGGGGGTTAGTAGCGGGGTCCTCCTCCTGTCGCCCACGCCCCCTTGCCTGTCCTCCGTCATCCCGGCGGCGTCGGGATGAGATCTGCGGCTCGCTTGGCCTGTTCAAGTATTGATTTGATTTGAGTCTGCTCGGCGCTCCCAGCCAGCGCTGCCTTCCACTCTCAAATGTCCGACATCAGTCAGGCTGACTGCTCTCGTGCCGCCGGAGGGAAATAAAAAGCAGTGTAGCTGCAGTAGTTGTCACATTAAAAAAAAAAAAGAAAAAAAACTTGGTGTTTGGGGGCGGGGGGGAACCTAACAGACTCCAGAGAAGAGACTGCAGTGCAACTTGGGTTCTCGTGAGGTGAGCTGACATCCGGCACGGTATGCTGGTTTCTCGAAACCTCGATCGCGACGACTCGACATCGTTTCGAATAAGTGTCTCCCAAAAAAAGCCCCCCCTACCTCAAAGAAAGAAAAGGATCCGCTCGGAGTTGTCTGATGCTTGCTGATCTGAGCTCTTGTGGAGCGGAGCGATGCCTGTCACGTTGTGCTGACGTCTTGCATGATGTCACATGTCATGGTTGAAAAATAAAAAATGCTGAACTCATTCTTAAAGGCTTGGTGAACTGAACTTTTGTCAGGTGGAGACGTCGACATGCTATGCTGGCGTTTTGTAATCTCGCACACGATGGCCGTTTCATCTTTTGGGGTGTGTCGCAAAAAAAGTCGGGTTGAACAATCTCATTTTTGTTTTGTTTTCGTAGTTATTGAGATCACAATTTAATTTGCACTTATTTTTATCATGGTTCTCTTGACATGTATTTTGGAACGAATACCAGCAATAACAAGAAACGGTATCCGATTCGTTCTCCATAAGTCTTTCTATTCTCATCACTTGATAGTTTCTCTGCCCGGCGGCCGCGTCTTTGTCAGATTTGGCGCATCGATGTCTGCTGCCTTTTATTTGTTTCCTGAATGTGTAATCTGCCAAATCGCCCCCGCTGTGAAGGGTGCTCCTTGTTCGTGTCGTCTGCCCGCCAATCCTCCGGCCTCTCATGCACATTACCATACAGCTGTCCTTACCGGATGCGGTTCGCGACGCAACCGCAGCAGATGGAGCCCCTCGGGCGCTTGTCACAGTTGGAGTCATTTATTTTTTGAGGGCTTTCCCCATTCTCGAAAGCTCCTAAGAGTCAGCATGTTGTTGTAAATCACGCCCAAATTTCAGAACCTTTATGTGTTTTAACTTGACGTGGAATTTGGCAGGTATGGCAGATGTTTAATGATACAAATCTTTTTGCATAATTCAGCTTTACTTATCCTCAAAATTTGACAGGTAAGTCTCTCATAACGCACCAAATAGTCTCAATAATCGGCTATTTTGGTTTATCCTGGTCATTTTGGCTTGGTGTAACCATCCCACCTTGAACTCGAAAATCCAGCCCCCAAAACTGGTTTCACTGAACAGGAAATTTGATCAATCGTGATCATGAGTAAACCCACAAAAAATTTTCAAGAAACTAAGGGAAAAGACACAGGAAGTCTGCAATTTTGATATGAAGCGGCCATTTTAGCTCAGTCGTGGCCAGCAGAATTTGGGCCAAATTCCCTTTATCGACATGAAATTTGATCGTCATGTCGAGCATGAGTAGACCGACAAAAAGAAAGCAAGAAGCCATGTTTGAAAAGCCGCAGGAAGTCTGCCATTTTGGTTCAATTGGCAATTATTGGATCATTTTGGCCATCTACTGGGGTCCTTCGAAGAAACTTTGAGAGATTTTGCCAAGTCACGACTAAATTTCAACCAGTTGATACCAAATTGCGGGGATGTTTGTTTTTGTAAATGGGAAATGCTCAGACATTTTCACACCGTGCTTATAAAGGTGCAGCATGCTGCCTACGAATCCATTCATTGTGTTTGTGTTACGAGGTTACGAGGACAGTGGTGCACAACGCACCCTTGAATTACAAAAAATTGTTAATTGGGGCGTAGCGCCAACGTATCAGAAGGCGCATCCAATCGGAGAAGGGCTGCTGGAGTCATTTCAGAGTGCGAGCAGCAAGCGACCAACCAACAGAAAAAGCCACACTGGTCCTTCCTGGCTTTTTCCTCAAGCACTTCCAAATATGGGGAAGCTTGCACCAGGTCACTGTCGGCCTTATACGCTGCTCCTTCAGTGCCCCCCCCCCCACCCCCCGCAAAAGGCCTTTAGTCTCAAAAAGCCATACCTGAAAAGACAACGTAAGTCTGACATTTTGTTTTGAAGTAGCCATTTTAGGTTTAATATGGCCATTTCCTGGGGTCCTACCAAGATAAACGCATGTGTCTGCCCGCCCCTGATTTAAAGGCAAACTCTGAATGCTTTTGAGACTGCATCATTGAAATAGAAGGGCACGTTTCCCCCTTTTTCCGTGCCATCTGCTGCCTCGGTGATGCAGCCGCTCCATAAATCCTGCTTAGCTTGCTTTAGCCCAGGGATTCCCAAACTGCGGTGCGCTGAGATTAAGTGTCATGGCGGTCAGGGACGATAACTGCACATTTACATTGTTGAGTTTTTTTTTTTTTTCTTCTTCCCCCTTCTTCAAAGTGCGAACTGGCTTTGTTTTTACTCTTATCCAGAACTAAACTAAGTCTGGTGAGCAAAAGGCCATGAGAAATTCGCCCATGCCTGGGAGTTGGTGGTGCATTATTAAACTGTGTGCATTCTTCTATTGTTTGTGCCGTCTGAGCTAACAATTGAATGAACGGCACCACCTACGAGCTCTATTCAAACTGGCCTGCCGTAGGTCTGACCTCGTGTTTGTTTTCGATACGAGGTAGGAAGACGATGCCTGATGTGTACTCTTAGCGCGTAGGCGTTCGCGGCTGTAGGAACACAGTTTGCGTCACAAACACGATTGAGGATGGAAAGATTGCAACGAAGCCTGACAAAAAGTGCCGCATCCAGCCGTTTCCACTTTTTTTATTTGTTTTGCAGTGTAAGCTATACTCATTTTTATCGCAAATGCAAGCTCAAAAATGGGCTCTGATTTATTTTTCTTAAAAGGGTACCTGTGCTGTTGTAGTATAAATTGTTTGTCACCTCCTTTCTGTACTGGCTGATCGACATGACAGCCATGTAACTTGCAAAACAGTTTTATATGGAAATATTTCCTTTTAGTGTCAGTAATTTGTCTGCAACTGGGCTGTAATGGTTCCGGGGATTTTTCATTTGTATTTCGTTTTTTATTTTATTTAGACTTTTTTTTTTTTAATCCCGTGTAATCAAGTAATTTACAATTCCAAAACAACTTTTTGAACTTACTACTTCAGTACATTCATCCAGTACAGAAATAAATACTTTTTCAAATTCCCTGAAAGCTTCTGTATGAAAGTAAAACAAAAAAAAACCCAAAAGGCCATTTTAGCTATGGTTAGTTTATCTTTATTAAACATTTTTTGAGTACTATCATTTTATTATTGTTTTTTCATATATAGCTTATTAGTTTTAATTAACAAAAAATGTTTCAGTCCTTCTATACATACCTCAGCTTTAACATTATGGTTCAGTTCAAACTCGTTGACAAGTTAGAGGTCCAAGAGTGTTTTTGGTTTTTTTTTTGTTTTTTTTAAAGGAAAGTGCAGCATCCCTATGTTCTTTTTTTATTTTTTTTTAAATTTTTTTTAATTTTTTTTTTTTAAGAGCAGCCCATTGTCATCTTTCTACGAAACAAAGTGCAGCAGTCTGAATCGTTCCGCCAATTTGTTTTTTCTGCTGCGCTGATAAAGTGTTGCCGTTAAAAATGAGTTCACAATTTGGATGTCTTTCCAAAACATTGCGAGCCGTGACATCTACTAGCTTGAGGCCGTTTACGGCCGAAACGCGAGGCCCTCGCACGAACAAGTCACACTTCCTGTCTCTTACCATTGTTAAAAAAAAATCTCATCTAAATCCAAGCTTTCTCATCAGACAGCCGCAATCACCATCACTATAGTCGAATCGTTTCAGCGTATTCTCCCAAACGTGTTTGTCGCTCTTGCATCATTGCCATTTATCGTCTCAGTGATACTTGCGGCACGTTGCATCATTTTACTTCATCCCCCCCAAAAAGAAGATGCCTGACGAAGATATTCCAATTTTTCACCTTGCTTGACTTGCCATCTCCTCCTTCCACCTGTGTAGTCTCTGGTGGCCAAATTGTGTCATTTCAAGTCAAGTCAGGCTGGGTTTGCTATCAGCCGCTTTGCAGGTGGCCCATCAGAGATAGCGCTAATCTCAAATGGGGGGCACTTTTCGACAAGAACCTTTTGCTCTACAAGCGCGCCGGGTGGACACATCTAAACGAGATCAAACGGATCCTTCACTGGCTGGAATTGGATTGGGCATCAACATAGGTCACCCGACCTCTTCACTCTGATCCATTTGCGTTGCCGCGCTGTCAAACGCTCGTTATATTTCCCAAACCGTGCTCAATGCCTCATTACCTTATTCGAGTTGGATTCATTAGTTTCACAAATGTGGGGGCAGTATTTTACGATGAAGACCTTCAAATTATGCCCACCCCATCCCACTTAAATGTCCGCGTGCTGTCCTCAGTTACGTCCGCCTTTCCTCGATGTAAGTAATGCGTCGGCGCAACATCAGTCGAGCGGATCCCTCATCGGAGTCGCACAACAGCATTCGCAGATTTTGGAACTCGGTGCCTACACGAGGCGACCCGTATCATTCGGCTTTGGAGAAGAAGCAAGACTTTTATGGGTGTCTTTTGGTCATAAAAAATACGTTCTGTGAAACTCTTCAAAGCTAGCGAGATTGAACTGGGGGTCAAGGCAAGACTGTCAGAACGCTCTGAAATGTTTTTTTTTTTTTTTTTCCTCAAATGGTTTTTGGATTATCATTTTCAAAGTCAACAGCCAGCAGGCGCAGCAATGTGTGTAATTTGTGATGATTAAAGAGGGTTTATGCATGCTTGTGTAAATGTTGATGACCCAGCCAGGAATCACCGGGCGCATCATAGACACATTTCCATAACTTCCGCCTCTCCTCAATACCACAATGGGTTGTGAACAGCTCAAATCGCAACCACCTGCAAAAAAAAAAAAAAAAGCCTCTCATCGTAACGGGATTAAACATGGAGGAGCATTTTAGCGTGCATGAGTACCTGGACTTACAAGTGTGCCACAAACCTGCGGGTTTTTAGAGTCATCCAACACACGGATATTACAGTACAGTACCATATTTTCCACACTAAAAGGCGCACTGGATTATGAAGCGCACCTTCAATGAATGGCCTATTTTGTCTTTTTTTTTTCATACATTGGGCGCATTATAAGACACAATCTACAATGCATCCACTAGCTGGAGCTACGCTCAAAGAAACACCAACAGAACAATCAGATGTCAGTAAAACTTATTTAAATAAAGCAACACAGTTCACTGAACCAACAGCAAGTTATTACATTGACTCGTTAACGTTTAACTCTCTTGCCGCTGCTCTATTTCCGTGTTCAACTGCGTAACCGATCGCCTTAAATTTGAACTCTGCGTTGTCAGCATGTATCGAGCAAGGAGCCGTTTTGGGGTCGAAATATTACCGTAATGACCATACACAAGGCGCATCGGATTTTAAGGCGTGCCGTGAGCTTTTAAGAAAATGGAAGGCTTTTAGGGCCGCCTTTTAGTGCGGAAAATACGGTAACGACACTTTAGAGAGTGAAGAAATAATGCATGGAAGTCAGCTATTTGAATTTTGGAAATGTTTTTTTGGGGGGGGGCGGAGCGTGCTTACCTTTTTAATGGTCTAAAACAGCAGCGTCGCACTCATTTTTGTCACGGGCTACATTATACGTTGTGGTTTCCCCTTGGAGGGTCGTTATGACTTTGAACCCGTCAAAATGTATGATCGCCTTTTGCTTTCGCTTACAACCAAACCTATCGAATAAACTAATAACAACAAAACATGCACTTTGTGTGTCCGTATGCCATACCTGTTGCGTCTGACGTTGGCCAAAATAGAAATGTTTCTTTGGAGTCCTACTTCACAAGACCTTTCCCACGCATGTACACAGGCATGCATGTTAGGTTCATTTTGGACTCTTAAATTGGCCTTATGCCGCATTCATGGATGGTGGGAATTCAGATTTATCCTACTCGGATTATCCCATCTGCGACCTCAACAGCGTTTCAGGCAAATGTAAACGACAACGATGGCTGATTCCGATGAATTGTATTTTATTTGTTGTTGTGGTTCATTTTGCTTGGATTTTCAGGCTGAAATTTTTTTTTTCAATTTTCCAACACTCAACTATTTCAAATGGAAGATAAAAATCCTATTACAGTAGTCTTTGGGGAAGGTGAAACTTTTGAGACAAATGAGTTTGTATATTTTCATGTGAATGTCCTCAGATGTCCTTAAAATAGATTTAGAGGACGCCTGTAGGGTTAAGAAAGTCTAATTTATTCCTAAAACACGAACGCTATCCTTTTGGGAGTACCTAATATCCGAGGATTAGCTGCAGGCTGTGTGTGTTAAAGCTAAAACGTTAGCATTTGTAATTTCCCAGAAGCCGTCCGACCTCGCTGCTCTTGTTAATGAGCGTTTCCACATAACCTCTACTGCATGAAAGGATCACCCAACTTGCTTTGCTGGGTTTATGTAGGTGTGACCGGTGCGACTTAGGTTTTGATTTGCAGCAGTTCAAGTATCGGGGGGGGGGGGGAATAGATGGATGAGGTGGTTAAGGCTTTACAAAAGGGCCAGAAGGAGAGCGACAAAGGAGAGGCTGGCCCATTGAAAGGCCACGGCGAGGCCTCTCCTGCATGCCAGGCATTCCGATGCGCTGTGTAAAGGTTGGGCGACGAGGTGGCCTTTTCACACCGCCGTCTTGTCTGATGCACCCAGCGCCTTCAAAGCCGTTCTGTGCGCGCCTGAATCGCTCCGACGACAGCTAACGACACCCAGCTTCAAATATTTGACCTGTCTGTTGGTCACTTACTCTCCCCAAAAAAGCCAAGTGTCACTAAAAAAAAAAGTGCTTTAATAATACTGCAGCGACGGCGTAAAATGTAGAACATATGATTATGCCAAACAAGAATCCACATGACTCGACTACACCTACTGGTTAATTGTTTGCCGCGTGGTAATAGAATTTCTACCAAAAACGGAGATTGATAAGGTTTATCAAGTTGGGCTACTGTTATTTTGAATACAATTGTACATAGAGATCATCATTTGTGTGCGTGTGCGTGTCTGTGTGTGTGTCATTGTGACATTTGCGTTTCAAGTTGGGCTACTGTTATTTTGAATACAATTGTACATAGAGATCATCATTTGTGTGCGTGTCTGTGTGTGTGTCATTGTGACATTTGCGTTTCATGGTGTGCTATAAGATTTTGTTAAGTATACCTTGACTCAGAAAGGCTGGGAAGCATTGCTGTTTGCCAAAAAACAATTTGCCAAAATCTCCCATAGAAATTAGATGTGGTCCACATGTAGCGACTCATTTTATCATCTTATATTGACAGAGGAGCCATGTGGGAGGAGGTAGGAATATTTTGGGGAAATGAGGAGGTACTTTTCGATCTCTTTATTTCATGGCAACAACTCCTAAAGCACCGAGGCATCTACTAAAAATGACATAACGCCATTGCCACGTGTAAAAAATGAACCGGTTATGGCTACTATCACCATAAATGTCACCTAGTCAAATGTGAAGTCAGCACTGTTAACTTAAAACAACGCAGATTCATGGTGGTCTCCCTCGCAGGCCCCGCCTCCAAGGAGCACCTTCAGGTCTTTTGACAAATTGACATTTGCCCGCAATAACAAAAAAAAAAAAGTACAAAAATCGACTGCGAAAATACTACTCCTTTCTTTTTCATGCTGCATGCTTTGAATTTGAAGCAAAGAGCATTGCTGTGATATCAAGATGTCGTTTCTTTCTGGATGCCACTTCAAAAAAAATCGATGGAATACTCTTTCAGTGACACAGGGAGTGAATGATCTTCTAAAACAGCTGTCGAGCGAGAGACGGCAGCACTTCTTGCCGTCCCAAATCGTGCCGGTGGGAAACCTTCCAACTCGGCGTGAAGAATGGACCTCTCTTCAGCTAATGTTTAAGGCCGGGCGGTGAACTTGAGGCCGGAATACCTCTCGGGCAGCGACGCATCACTAAACCGAAGCTCGTCATTGTGCGATTGTCCTCGTTCGGGTGGGTGGTGGGTGGGGGTCCCCCCGCTTTGAATAGGTCCCTAATAATAAAACAAGCTGAAGTGTGAGCCTCATTCCAAGCATGGCAGATGCAAAATGGGAGGGGGGGAAGGGGGAAGGGGGGAAATAGGCGGGCAGAGGTCAGCGTTAGCAATTATCAGCAGTCATTTGGACACTCCAATTTGGAGCCATTTCGTATCGAGTAGAGTCCAGAGACAAATGTCGTATCGCTTGTTCAGCGGAGGTGCATCACTTGCGCCTCAATGTTTACATACGTAGTAAAGACGTCGGATTCGATAACTACTCCATCATGAAACGGAATGAAAAACGGAGCTACCAGCTATTACCGATTCCGTCTTTTGTCACGCAAATCTCTGAGCGCGACCTTGTTTCGGCTGAAACGTGGCGTTCCGGAAATTAGAAGGGGAAAAAAAAATCTTTGTCGCATTGCTCAAGCATGTTTCTAACGAGTAAAAATAGTAAATTCTTATTTGTAGACCACTTTAACCCTTTCAGGGACAGCGGTTACGACAGTGGACGGCTTAACGTGTCATCAGGTTACCGGTTATCATTATTGGTGCATGAAAGTGTTAAAATTGCTGCGAACAAAGTCAAAATCAGTCATTCAAATACAACAACAAAAAATGTCACCTACAGCAAAAACACTATAAAACGCCAAAATAATCTGAGTCTCATCCTCAGTAAAAATGCATAAAAGAAAAAAAAGTGTTTTAAGACGCAGATCACAAAAATTGTGAACATTTCAAAAACACAAAAAGAAAAAAAAAAAGTGTTTTAAGATGCAGATCACAAAATTAACATTTCAAAAACACAAAAAGAAAAAAAAACTCCATCAATGCACCCTTAGTGTCCAAAACTTCTTTTTACCTGTCAGTAGTCAGAGCGACGGAGCCATCTTGCACGTTACGTGGTCAACCATCAGTCGACTGTCACCTGCCACAGCCAACGGCTCATATTGGCCCGTTTGAATTTGTGTGCAAATAAGCAGGTGCCACCAACAAGACGAACTGCGCTGATAGATTAGGAGACTTTCCGCCATCCCGTCTGCAGCGGCGAGCTCGTTTCTGCCGTGTTTCATGGAGTCATCCGATGCATTGTGGAAGTTTGCACATTGTTGACTCTTCTTGGTGCACAAACATCTGATCCAAATGCAAAGAGATGCAGTCTTGAACAAATATTGGCATGGCAATGCACTTAAGTACAAGTACTCACGATGACTGCCTGGAAAATGAAAAAAACAAAAAACAAAACCAAAACCTTTTTTTTTTTTTTTTGTCAGCATCGGAACGCGTGCTTCCTAACCAGATGTATGACAAAATGAAAATTTTAAATGAGGACAGAAAATGTCCGTTTTTTTTTAATTGAACCAATGTACCGAATAGTGTTTTAATTTATTTTCAAAAAACAAAAAACAAAACCAAAACCTTTTATTTTTTTTTTTTTGTCAGCATCGGAACACGTGCTTCCTAACCAGATGTATGACAAAATGAAACTTTTAAATGAGGACAGAAAATGTCCGTTTTTTTTAAATTGAACCAATGTACCGAATAGTGTTTTAATTTATTTTAATGCCATTCCTCAATTACGAAGGCTTCGAAGCAAACAAAAAAATAACTGCATGCTGTGGGGGGAAAAAACTATGCGCAAGGGCTCTCTTGCGCCTCATGCACGTCAAACGCACTGTCAACTGGTCTTGTGGAAAAAGAAAATGCTGCGTGTACGGTAATTTTGAGATTCGTGTTGTCGCGGCAACTTTTCATGGCCGCAAGCGTCTCCAAACAAACTGGGCAGATAGGTTTGTGTTAACATTTTGTCAACATATAATCTGCTTCCTCTTTCACTGGAAAGACACCATTTCCTCGACAATCGATCTTCTCTCACGAAATCCAATCTTCTAAGTGGTCTTGAGCGACGAATGTCATCGAGTGATCAACACTTTTGCTACAATTTAGGACCACCGAGTAATTTTTTCTTCCAAAAAAAAACAAAACAAAACAATGAATGACCTACGAGCTGCCAGTTGCTCATCTTTGCCTCACGTGCTCTTTCAACATGATCTTTTCCCCACCATTTCCTCCGCGTAAACACAGCAATGTTTGGGGAAGGGAGGGCAGTTTTTAGGGCGTGGTACGTGCATCGGTTGCTTGCTCAACAAGTGGTGGTCCAGGTATAGGAGTCCGTCCTCCAATCCGGCACGCGTGCAAATCCTGCGAGAGGGCGCTGAACGCCGGACTGCACCATTCCTCTCCACTGGGGAGGCTCTAATACGACCCATGCGGAGGAGTCGTGTTTTTGCAGCGTGCGCAGAGGAAGACGAGGACGCACACTCGCTCTCTGTTCCGCCTGCTCGCTACTTTCCGCTCCTCCTCCCCTTCTTTGGTGATCACTCCTCTGCACGGCGGTGCGCGAGCCTCCGGTCCACCACCGCCGTATCGCGTCGTCGACACGGACGCCAGTCTCGTTTCGTTTCCCGGCGTCCGAGTGGAGCTCATCTTCGCGAGTTTTCCCCTCCTCGCGTTGAATTCGATGCCATCGCTCGGGGGGAATTTTGTACTACTGAAAGCGACGCGGGCGAGAGGGTGACTTGCCCGAGCATGTTCACAGCCGAGGCGGCGTCGGATCTACCTGCGAGTCGGCCGCCGGCCTCACGCCGTCACAGCCCCGCCACCGCCCCCGCAGAAACACCGCTACACTCCGGCCAGCGTCACTGAGCAGCAAGGAAGCACCAGCCGGCTCCCAAAAAAGCAGCACCATGGGGTTCTACGGCACTTTGAAGATGATTTTCTACAAAGTGAGTCGCTGCGTCGCCTCGCTGTTTTATTATTATTATTATTATTATTGTTATTTTGAGCATTTTTTAATGACGCGCCACTCGTGGGTCAGGTTGCTCGGTCACTGCGGAGAGCGGCGTGGCGCAGAGCTTCAGCAGCCCAGCGAGGCCCCGCGCTTGTATTTATTTGGATAGTCGCCACGCCGATTTGGAGTTCTCGCCTCGCGAAAAGCACACATTGGTTTCATGCCGCGGACGGGTGGCGGCTACGGCACTCGAGTGGATGCTTTTTTTTTTTTTTTTTTAAATGGCGAAAATGCGCACGGACTTTGTCATCGATTTGACGCACCGTGCTAAGCAGCGATATTCTCGGGTTTCGCAACTCGTGGGTGGAGGGCAAAAGGTGGACCCGTCCCGGAGTTGATTTGCGGACACGGTGACTGGATGCTGGGATGTTGTAATGAAAGTTTTTTTTTTTTTTTTTTTTTTAAAGCCCACATGAAATCAAATTTAGTATTTTTTTCACGAAAAACATTTTACAGAAGATGGGCAGGTTAAATTACTCACAAATACAGCATAAAAAAGAAGAAAAAGAAAGTTTGGAATCAATCACACATTTTTGTATAGATTTGAGGAAAAAATTAGGGGTCAGTTTAATCCACATAACAGTGGTGCTTTTAAATGTGATTTTTCTAGCATGAAGACCTTCATAATCCTTAAAAAAAAAGACAAAGCTAAAAAATGCCACTGTGACATTGCGATATTTCTTCAGACATCTTAATGTATTTGTCTACATTTTAACATACCGACGACCCAAATGAGCCAAACCACTGACGATCATTTGATTTCCAAAATTAATTGTAATGAGACAGTTCCGACGCCTTCTGGTAATTATAAACGGCCTGAAATAGTGTGTTATCTTTCTAGTTATCATTTAACCGTTTGGTTTCTAAATATCTTGAAAAAATGTAAAATATTTTGATCATAAAAGACAGTCCATATGCCGGCTCCTTGAAGTCATATTTAGTGGAGGAGAATTTCTGGATTTTGATGAAATAACGTGATTTTGTTGAGCCGCACAGATACCCAACTCTACTTTTTGCTTTGTTTCCAATTGTGCCTTGAAATGCACTTTGCATTCTCTCGTGTCAGTTTGAAACCATCCCGAAATGCTACTTTTTTCTTTTCTCTTGAAATTGTAATAGCCGACTTGTGTAGAAGTGGCTGCAAACCGAACAACATTGGTCGTTAAGCAGCAGCGGTTGTCTCGCGTGTATGTGATCTGTTGCCCGTCGGAGTGTTTCAGAGAGACTACTCCTCACTGCTCTCATGACATGAAGCATTTGCCCCAGGCTCGGACCTGGGAGAATGGGTCACTGTGTCAGCTTGTCTGTATTAAAAACGTTATTAAAAAAAAAAAAAAAAAAAAAGTAAAAGTGAAGAATTAACATTTTGTGCAACATTTTTTGCTTTTAATCAATGGACATTGATGTAAATGTATTCACCTTCTCTTTGGCAAAGAAGTCGCAATCAAGTAGCAGTAATTGTCATTTTTGCAGAGCATGAAGAATGTATATATTTAGATATATATTATATATAGGTGTATGTTCTTTCTCTATCTATTGATGATCCATTTTATTTCAAATATCACCTGTTTATAATGACCGCAAATACCGATGCAAGTTTTGTTCGTCTGTCTCGAGAGACTCACCCGTTAGCATTAAGCTAGTAAAGAAATGTTCACCCGCTGGTAACCTGCACACTGCTCAAGAAAGGAAAGTAGACGACATGATTTGAAAAAGCACAGTTGTAAGTTTTTGTTTTTACTTTTTTTTTGGTTTGTTTTGTTTAATCCTAAAACTTGGAAAATGTGTAAATTGGCACACTGATGAGTAAGCTAAGGTACCACTGTCTTCATAATGTCAGAAAAAAAAAGATGATGGACAAGTTAGCGACTGAAGCTTTTGGGCGTTTGAAACGCTGCAGGATTTTGCGTTTCAGTCCAAGCACATCAAAATACCGTCAAGTTTCTCCTGCGTCCATCTGGCATGCCGGATACGGTGACAAAAAGGCCGGCGGAAACGCTTATTAGTCCACATTCCCTTCTCGCTCTCATCTTCACACACACAAGAAGAGGCTTGTTACATGCTTCCACTTTTTCTTTTCCACGCCTTAATTTTCTGTGATCTTCCCTTATACACACACACACACACACACACACACACACACACGTTTATTTTTTACAAACACACACGCCCTGGATCTCCTTGGCGACTGAACTGCCATTCCAATGAGATCACAACTTGGTGGTTGGCTCATGCCGACTTGATCTTTACCAACGCAAATAACCTCTAACCCTGCGCGCACACACACACACACACACACACACACACACACACACACACACACACACACACACACACACATGACATCAGCATCATTTCTGACTGCTTTCACACCCATAGCTGGCTTTCCCCGCTCTATATCCTGGTCTCGCCAACCAAAATGCGTCACAACATAACAAATGACTGTGCTCTTTTCTTTTATTGTTGGTTGCAAAAATGTAAAACAGAAGCAGGTCAGATGTTCGTAATAGAGCTGATTTTCTCGACAGTTTGCCAAGCTGGAAAATCCAGCGGGTTGTAGGACATTGGCAAGTAGTTAGCCTTCAAAAAAAAAAAAATAGCCATAGACTGTACGATCTTTTCTGGCATTTGTTGTTTTTAAGTTGATCAGTGTCTGCAGCAAAATTTCAAACTAAAAAAAAAATGGTTTCAGCTGTTGGTGAACAGACAAAAATGGCAACCACAAAGCAACGTTTTGTAAAGATAACAAAAAGCATTTAAGATCAAACCTGATTAGTTCATTTTTACATTCATAATTTTATTACTACAGATCGCCTGATTAGTTCCTTCATTTTTACATTCATAATTTTATTACTACAGATCGAGATTATGTATTAATAATGACATTTTTTTCTCACACTTGGAGGAAAAAAAATGTTCTTTGTTTCAAAGCCAGGGAAGTTACTAACACACTAAGATTTGATTTGAGGGATTCTGTGGCGTTGTCCATCCACCGTGTCTTCTTCCTTCCAACCAAAAAGTTAATGAGCTGATCGTTTTCGAGCACCAACCAAACATCACACGAAAACGCACTCAATGTCCAAGTTTATGCTGAAAATTGCATACAGATACATACAGGCGTCGTCCGAGTTTCTGCCCCTCTCTTGGTGGCGCGTTGATAAAACACAAACATTACAGCGCCACTAGAAACCCACGGTGGGGTGGGGGTGGGGGGCCAATGTTAAAATCACTGGAAACACTAAAAGTGGTTCTCATTGGAATGCCATTGGGAGAAACCCCTCACCGTGGACACACCTTGAGGTATTTCAGCACGCCGACACTCGCCACATTGCCTTCTTCGCTTTCGACATTCTTAATCCTTTTCTCCTCTGTCGCCATGTTTGTTGTCAAAAGGTTACCCCTGAATGAATAACGCGCGGCTTTGGAGGCGCTCTCAAAGTGCCGTTTCGCATGCGAGCGGGAGGAGGAAATCATCAATTGTGCTTTAGATCACAGTCTTAATGTCCTGGGGGGGGGGGGCGTTGGGTGGCGACGGTGGCGCATTAGCGTGCTTGTCATGTCCACGTGCTTCCCCTCCCATCCGTCGCTTTGAGCGCGTTGATTCTGTTGCCTGTTTTTGATGCAGGCAAGAATGGGCGCAGTCACTGATAGCCGACGTTCTTGGCTGTATTTTAAGGGTTTGAGTTCTAATTAAAACCCAAATTCCCCCCTTGGGATTGTGAGGAAGGAAAAAAAAAAGCACTAAAACCGGCCAAATTATAGAGACTGACAAACTAAATGACCAATCTGGAGGAGAGACGTGTTATCAAGCCTCTGCAGATCCAGACAGTATGGCATCAAATATGCTGCTTTTCGCTGTCGTTTTTTTCACACAACAGAAAAGGCAAACGGGGGGGGGGGGGTGCCATTTTATTTCAAGCAGACCTCACAGATTTTCCTCACAGGCAAATTTAGTGTTTGTTTCACTCGTGACCATGTTATGACATTCATTTCTATGCAGGTGCAAAATAATGAGTTGCAAAGGCGGTTCTCAAACTTTTTTTTTCTGTCCGGGAGCCTTCCCAGTAGTATATAAATCAACATTCAGGGATGGCGCCGCGTCATGACACCTCTTAGCCGTTGTGGCTAAACAGAATTTTTAAAAATCCCCTTAGCCACGCTAAAGTGTTATTAGCCACAATGTCACCTTTGTTTTGTCGCTGTCGTTTTATATACGCCGCACATACATGCACGTGGCACAAAACACATTAAAACTTAAGAAATGTTTATTTTCTTTGGGGTTGTGGGCATAGCTTGCTAGCTAACCGTACATTTTAGTGGTCGAAATAGGACACGTCAACACCTGCGTGTTGGGTTCATTCAAGACTATGCGTATGGGAGTTTAAATGCTTGTCTATAAGTGCCCTGTGATAGACTGGCGACCAATCTGCGCTTTACCCAGTTTCCCTTGCCCAGTCGTCAGATGGCGTCGGCTCTGCCAACACGCGGCGAACATGGAGATTATGCCATTGTGCTGCCTCCTCTCTGGGAAATAGTTTGTATTTTTTTTCATGAGTACCTTAATGGCACGATTGTTGCCGTTCCTCCTGCGTTTGGATCTCATTAGCTTTGTATCCAGCACATTGGTTCATCTATTGATCCTCTATTCTTGGTCTCGACATTAGCCCGAATGTGACGCTTGCAGATTTTAAGATGCCAAGTTGCAGACACAATGCTAACAACGTCTGAGGCAATTCTGCACCACGTTCGGGGTGGGGAGGGCGGGGGTGCGTGTGACGGCACGACCTGCTTTTTACCCGCCTTGAGAATTCTGCTTTTGTTGGAGTTGAAAGCAAAAAGTTTTCCAATCAAATAGTCTTCCCATTGTGTTTTCGCTGTTCTCTCTTCCACAAAGGCTTAATTCCTGTTAAGGGTGTCGAGCAGTCTCCTTATATCTTGTTTTTCTCCTTAGATGAAGAGAAAGTTGGACCATGGCCCCGAGGTCCGATCTTTCCCTTCAGGAAAAAAGCCCTGCAAAGGTCCCGAGTATCCAAGGTGAGCTTCATCCACACACAAAGGGGGAAAAAATAGAAGCCATAAATGAAAGCAAAAGACTGATATACTTTTTTTACTTTACTTTTTCACGCTAGTCGAGCTCGGGTTTTGTGTGGAAGCGCTCAAATTGTTGCAGAAAAAGCTCAAGAAAAAGGGCGTCTTTGGCCTCAAATCTTGTCGAATGTGTGGCAGGACAAACATGAGTCGTACGTGGGCTCCTCTTGTGGTACGCAAAAGAATCGCTGACTAAATACTGTTACTTATTTTGTTAACTATTTGTTTTTCAAGCATTTATGAATGTAAAATGTTCAAAAAGAGTTCGGGCACATGTGTCAAACTGAAGGCCCGGGGGCCCAGATCTGGCCCGCCGCATCATTTTATGTGGCCCGCGAAAGCAGATCAAACATTCAAGTTCAAGTCAACTTTATTGTCAAACGTGCTGCATGTGCAACATACAGCACAGATGAAATTTCATTCCTCAACCACAGGAGAGAGAGGAGCCGCTGCGGGTGCCCGCACCGCCATCAAAAGAACACTGAACGTAAAATGACCTTTCTGGCTTTTGTTACCCCAAAAGCCAACAAAAAAGCAAAAGACAGAAAACGTTATTTGAAGCTAATTGGGCTCCAATCTTTTTTTCGAATAAGTGTCACCAGAAAAGCCAAAGACAGAAAAGTCAGTTGTCAATATCCGGGCCAAGCTCCTTCAAGTGTCCAACGTGAGCTTCATCCACTTCATCCCACCAAATTTCACATGCCTTTCATTCTTTCCTGCATCAAAAGAAATGAAATATTTAACAGGCGCCAGTTTTCGCCGCAAAACCTATAAAAGGCTGTGAAAGGGAAGCGAAGCGGAGATGTTCAAACAGAATGACACTTTCCCGCCAGCCATCGCCGATGTTTCCCATGAATACTTGATGCACATGTTGCCCACTTAAAAATACACGGACGCGCACAACAGCCACTTAAGTGTAAATGTGGGCGTGTAACCAGCAGCATATCGCCATCCTGGCCTATTAAATATGAATCAATAATGAAATTGACTCTGGCCCCCACCCCTCTGCTGCACTCTGTTTCCCGCACACGGGGAATTTCTTCTGCATCCGTGTTTTCACAGCAAGGTGTGCAAAACGCGGTACGAGAAGGATAAAAAACAAATTAAAAATTTTTGGGGGACTCAGGTCTTGTTTTGGCACAAAGCTCACCCCAAAAAGCCAAAGAAAAAGCAGAACGCTAGCCAGACCTTTGACGCTGTGACAAGCGGGGCCGTCTTTTTGGTTGAATTAACTCAAAACCCAAGAAAAATCAAAGCTAGCACCCATGAGGAATCATTGTGACGCTTGCATTGCAGTGATGAATGCACTAAAAGTGAGCATTTGATCCCCTTCGAGTGTTCCTGACGTTGAGCGGCCGTTTAAATTGCCATTTCAGACCATACGAAGCTAACTCGGAGTCGCTGCAAAGTCCTCATGACGATAATGAAGCTAATTTGCTGCGGTTTTAGCCTTCGACTTACAAATGACGGCGATGACCTTTCTGAATAATCGCTTTCATGAATATTGCATATTCCGCTTGAATGTTTCCCAGTAAGCGTTTTTTGCTCGTTCCAGCCCGACGGGAATCGTGCCGTGCCCGGCCACGCCCACCACGTTCGGCCACATCCGGGCGGCCAACGGCCAGGGCCAGCAGAGGAGGCGCATCACCTCCATCCAGCCACCCGCTGGGCTCCAGGAATGGCTCCGAACGTTTCAGGTAGGCGGGATTTTTTCCAATTCCGTTTGTGCCAAAAGAAAAGCCGTTTGGCTCGTGTTCTTTGACGCCGTCGGGAGCGACTTGCAAATGTTTCCGATACTACGGGGCCACCCCCCATCACCGTGGCTAATAAACGGCCTCCGACTTCAAATAATATCAGTTGCCACCTCCAAATTTTATCTGCAGGGAAAGCCACGGGTCGGGGTAATAATCAATCTATGTTCGCTCTCGCTCCTGCGCGATAATTGTTGCAGTCCCAGCCGTGCTCGCACATCAGCGGAAGGCACTGTAGCGTGCAATTGGAATTAGCCCGAGCTGTCGGGGAGGCTAAAAGCAGATGAAGGGACGACATGTTGTCGGTGTTAAAAAGTTGAACAGATGCTATCTAATGTCGGGCGTACGGATGCGTCGGAATAATTTATTATATATATTTTTTGGAGCTTGTTATTAACGGGGCCGAGGATAAGATGCTAATCCGTGGATAATTAAGGCAGTCTGTTTGCAGGTTTCTCTCTGTGAGAGGCAGATTGTACAATTACACTGATGCACTGAGTCAGTTTTTTTTTTCTTTCTTTTTTTTTTTAACTTTCTGGTTTTTGCATTCAAAGTTTTATTTGTACTTTCAAGAGCAGTAACATCTTGCATGGTGACGTTTGGCCTGTCGTGGAGGTACTGGGAGGATGTCAACCCAACGGGTTGACATTTTTAGCCTTGAAACACTTCAATCAAGTTGAAAGGGAAGGGAAGAGAGTTGAATGGGAAAACCGGGAAGCTGAAATTGACAGGCTATGTTACCTCTGTTTGTCATGGCTAAAAGAACCACGACAATACAGACGTAAGAAAAAAAGTTTTTTTTAATTTATTTTTTTATGTGAGTATTCAGATTTTCCATCTTTTTTCAGTGTTTTTTTTTTTACAGTCCTTTTTAAAAAAGGTTGACTCGAGGTGTGATTACTGGACAATTGATTATCAAACGAATTTATTATTTTTTATCATCGATTTGTTTACTTTTTTTTTGGTCCTAATCAGAATTTCAGCTTCTCCGTAATAAATATCCAATTTCTGTGGTTCTCCATGATTTTGGACTAACAATGTTTTTGTGCTGACTCAAAATAAAATATTGGCTTTTAATTTGATACAGCATCAACATTTTTGCCTGTTTTCTAACATGTAGCGACCCAAACTAGGAACTGAATCTTCACGACCGTGTGCATTCTCTACACTGTCAATTTGGGGAAATAAAATAAATTGAACATCAAAACCAGGAAGTTGAAACTGAAAAAAACCACCCAGGTCACGTTGTTCTTCCTCAGATGGCAACCTAGTCGACTGACTCAACTGCGGTTCTGCCAGTTGCAGCCAACTATTGAATGGCTTCCAAACAATCGGTTAACACATTGTCTTGCCCGTCCATCACATTTTATAGCAGGTGCCTTTTTTTTTTCGTAACGAGTTGGAAGCGTGGACTGGTTTTAATTGACTCTCTTGGAAATAAGACGTCACCACAAACATGCTCATGTCCGAGTGATGACAGATGACAGTCGAAGCTGCTCGTTCCGGCTGACTCGCAGTCACACCCGCGTGTGTGTGTTTCCAAGACGAGTCCTCGGGCCAGTTTTACCATCTTTTCAAAATGACAGCTTCGTGATTGTACAGGCGGCTCATAGCCAAACGAACATTCTGTACATTCCGCGCTCCCGTCGCGGCCCGTCGCGCTTTTCGAGGGGGGAGAAAGCGACGGCATGACACGAGTACCGAAGAATGCCACAGACGTCTGCCAAGGTTGAGTGGTTAACAAGAGACAGACAGAAGTTTGGTTGTTTATTTATCCCCCTAAATTACTTCTGCCTTTGTGATTTGAAAAATTGCACCCTACTACATTGTGATGTTGTTTGGAATCGTATTCATGGTTCGTCACTATGAAGTCTTATTTCCTCTGTTTTGAACATGACGCAAACTTGTCCGTGTCTCACGGCACTATATCGTGTTTGACCGCAGAAATGTGTCCCAAAGCGCCACTTTTCTCTCTTCGTGGTGCGTTTGTGTGACCGTTTTATCCAAAGCCTACTAAAGTGACTCCGAAATAACAGCCCAGCTCATGCCCAGACACGCTGGTTAGGGAAGTTCCTGAAAATGTTGTAAAGCTCCATAAATAACCCAAGGACGGCTGAGTGACATCAGAGTGTTTTGCTGGATGACGCTAGTGGAGGAGGGGAACTGTGGTGAGAACAAACGTTTTGATCAGCTAATGGCGGAAGGCTGAGGAAACACTCAAGCGGAGGGGAAACACTCAAGATCATACACTAGCGAGGGAATTTGATAAACCTCAGACCTCATTGCAAACGCTTGCTGGAAGGACGATGTTGTGCTGTAAATATGTGCTTGGCATGCGACGTAACCAAGCGTACGGAGAGGACGCCAATGGACACGTGAATGCAATTGGTGCAAATTCTCCTCACGTAGAATGAGCTGGCGCACAAAATTGAAAATCAGTCACGTGTCCACCTCAGGTTTTATTTCTTCTCTTTCAGTCTAGAGAGAAAGATTCCCCAGACCCACAAGTAACAAGAATAGGAGATGAAATAATGCAAACACTGGATCCGATGTTAAAATGTATTTTTCATCCAATAAATACAAAAATATTATGACTCAATGAAAAATAAAAAACTGGGAAAAATATATTCCAAAAATACAATTTATCAGACAAAATTGCAAAATGCCCAAATATTTTTAAAAAATGGATGAAAAACACAAACTATTGGGGCAAACAAATATTTTGAAAACATGACAAAATATAAAACAAAACTGAGACCCAAAAAATGGACAATTATGGAAAAAAAACAGATGAGAAATACAAGATCTGACAAATATATTTCGAGGAAAATATTCGACGAATATCAAAAATACCAGAAAGCAATTCAAAATGTAAAAGAAAATTCGAAATATTGAACAAAAAATAGATATATTTTTGTAACAAAAAATTTTTGGAAAAATACAAATATGATTGACAAAAAAAGGTGAAATATTAACGTGTTTGACAACGTTTGCTTGATCAGTAAAATAGCAAAAGTTCAAATTCTCAACACGTTACCTCAGGAGGCTTATTAGAAGCAAAATAAAGTACAGGAAGATGCAGAAAAATCGACAAGTGAACGACAAAGTCAGTGTCATAGCACATTGTTGCAGTATTTCACATCTAAATTTTCAAGCGGTGCATTCATGTCGGGGAGTCACTGGAATATATCTGAAAACAATACAAAATATTTGACAAAAGTCAAAAGGGGGAAAAATACTCATCACCAATGTGGCGCTTGATAATTCCCCCCCCCCCCTTTTTTTTTTTTACTCTTTTTCCAATTTGAGCCAAAAAACTGAAGCATTTGCACTACTTCAGATAAGTATCGCACTTACATACGTTCCGCTGAGAGTAATCTTTGTCAGTTTTGTCTGCTTTTCCACTGTCACAAGTCCGGCTTGTGACGTTGCGCTTTGCATGTTTGCAGCCTGAACAAAAGTCAAAAGGGGGAAAAATACTCATCACTGATATGGCATTCGATAATTCCCACCCCGCCCTTTTTTTTTCTTTTTTTTTTCTCTTTTTCCAATTTGAGCCAACAAACTGAAGCATTTGCACTACTTCAGAAAAGTATCGCACTTACATTCCGCTGAGAGTAATCTTTGTCACTTTTGTATGCTTTTCCACTGTCACAAGTCCAGCTTGTGACGTTGCGCTTTGCATGTTTGCAGCCTGAAATAGGCAACGTGCCTGCAGCTAACTCTGCCGCCGCTTCGTAGGACACGTCGGGAGTCGTTTAGTCTTCCGAACGCCAAACGCAAGGCGGCACGGCACGTCCGCAAGGTGCCTCGACGACAAGCTTACATAAGCACCCGAATGACTTCCACGCGGCCCATCAACTCGTTTTGGTTTGCAACGGGTGGCACCGTTCGTATGCAGGTGGTGTTCAACTTACTGCGCCGCCTTCGCTGCTCTTGTACGTGTCGACCAGAGATAAAGCTGTAAATACATCTGAAAAGTTGGCAGTTAGAATGCTTGCAGAACTATTAACGGATAAAACAAAAAAAAACCCATAAAGCACTGGTGGAAAAGAAACAAAATCAGTTGATGATAGACAACTAAAATACATCTCTGTTTCCCCCAAAAAAGTTGGACAAAAATAATGCAAATTTAAGAAAAGTTTGGTGGGGTGCAGAATTATGAAGACTAGAATTGTTTCAGATATCCTTTATTTGTCCCACATTGGGGAAATTTAAAGTGCTCTATAAATACAGCTGCGCATACTAAATATGACAGGGGGCCGGGGGAAGGAAGAAAGGAATCATTATTAGCAAATAGTAATTATAACTAGTCAGGAAAAATATCTGGACAAATACTGGACAAAAATCTGTCATATCAGATGAGTCGCGACCCCTTTGCAGTCTCCTTATATGGTTCGCGTCTTTCCCTCTTTGATGATCCTTCTGCGCGTAGGACGGAGAAACCGAAACACTTTCAAACTAATCGGCAATGCTAAACATACAGATAATTACAGCTTGACATGGTAATACTAAATTAGAACAGGAATAAATTAGCCGTGCTGCACTGGCACGAGAGATTAAGCCAAAACAACTGAAACAGTTCAAAGTCACTCATTTTAAGTACACGTACTTTAAAAAAAAAAATGGAAACCTTTCTCTGCACTGCTCATAACAGACCCCGACTGCATAATTGCTTAAAAGCTATTTCCATGGAGACCATATCCAAGCTGCTTTTCAATGTAGGGAGGAATATCTGTGAGTATTTAAAGAATATATATATATATATATATTTTCTTTTTTATTTTTTGCAGAGCTGGACCGGCCCTGAGAAGCTGCTGGCGCTGGACGAGTTGATTGACATCTGCGAGCCGACGCAGGTCAAGCATATGATGCAGGTCATCGAGCCGCAGTTCCAGCGCGACTTCATCTCCCTGCTGCCCAAAGAGGTGAGGGGAAAATAGAAGACCTCCTCCACTTCATTCCACCACTTTGCTTCACACACACACACACACACACACACACACACACGCGCGCGCGCGCGCGCGCACACACGCCCGCCCGCGCATGCGTTCTCTTTTACCTCTTTGTGTCAGACGTCAAGCTCTTGAATGGAAACACCTGACTTGTCGCTAGCTCTAATCCGACCGCGGGGCTGCCTCGCGACAGTCACGGTGGCTCAAAGAGGACTCGAGATGCGTGTTAAGCAGCGCACCCCTTTGTACACTCACTGTACCTGATCAAGGATGTAAAAAGCCCACTTAACGCTGAGTTCAGTCAGAGATGGTGGGCTTTTTTGTTGTTGTTGTTATTCCGTGTTCCTTCATAAAATATAGGGCCCGAAAAGTTGTGCTTTGTTCTGGGATGTTGTTGGATGTTAACGGCAATAACTATTCGCGATACAAATTTTTAAATGACTTTTTTATTTATTTATTTTTTTTAATGAAGACAAATTTGGTTTATTCTCTGAGCTCCAGCTGAAACATTTGCAAAAATACGGGGGAGGGGATACCAAAGAAATTTGTGGTGGAAAAAATACATTAGAACGGTAAATTGTTACAAATTATACATGAAAATGCAATGGAAAGAAATATGGCTGTCACCCGGGCTGCCCTAAGCTGTTTTGTAGCAGCGTGAAAATGCATCTTTTAGTTGTCGTTGAAACTGGCGCTGGTATATTAGCCTCGAGATCTGTTGACCACATGCTGAATTTGTCACGCGATGCTTTGCGCTGGTCTCCGTATTTTCCATGAAGACCTGCAATGAAGCTATTGATCCTTTCGGTCCATGTCATCATCCTTGTTCACTCATGTTCGTACAGCACATTCTTGGCTTTAGGTGTCTTTTTTTTTTTTTCCTCGATTGCGCCTTTCTCACTTCTCTTCTTCCTCGCCGTTCCCACAGCTGGCGTTGTACGTTCTGTCGTTCCTGGAGCCCAAGGATCTCCTCCAAGCCGCCCAGACGTGTCGCTACTGGCGCATTCTGGCCGAGGACAACTTGCTGTGGAGGGAAAAATGCCGGGAAGAAGGTGACTGCTTCATCCTCTGCGGAAACCATGTCACTTTCAAGTTTTATAGTACGAAAAAGTCAACTCGTCCTGCCCACTTCTCCGCCACCAGGCATCGATGAGCCTTTACCCCTCAAGAAGAGGAAAATCGTCAAGCCCGGGTTCACTCACAGCCCCTGGAAGAGTGCCTACATCAGGCAGCACAGAATAGACACTAACTGGAGGAGAGGGGATCTTAAATCGCCCAAGGTAGCTTCTTTTTTTTTCTCTCTCTCTCCCCACCCATTGATCAAAGGTGCATCTTTGAAAAAGTTAGTGTACCTCAGCCATTTCCATGAGCAACTCCACCGTTGTCGTAAAACACTATTATGTTTTGTGTTTATTGTACAAACTTGTATTTTTACAACCTCTGCGACGGCCGTCTTGCGCAAAGCCAGGAAATGGGGGTAGGCAGCCGCGTCGGTTGCCGCGTCGCTGTCGGCCAATCAGGTGACAGTGACGAAACAGCCCCAGACAGCAGGCGTTTAGAACATCCCGCAAGATGGAATGAACTGACTTTGATTAGTTCCCTGCGCGCAAAGCCAGGAAATGGGGGTAGGCAGCCGTGTCGGCCGATCAGGTGACAGTGACGAAACGGCCCCAGACAGCAGGCGTTTAGAACCTCCTGCAAGATGGAATGAACTGACTTTGATTAGTTCCCTGATGAGCTCCTCCGAACTGCACACATCTGGCACCACAAGATCGACAATAACTGGAGGAGCGGGGACCTCGAGTCCCCCCCATGGGACCATTTTCATTTTTATTTTCCTCCATATAAGTCTGGCAGAAAAGAAATGGCCCCTGAGGCGATCTCAAATCACCAGACGATAGCCTTTTCATTTTGACCAATCCTTTAAATTGCTAAATTTACATCAGGAATGGACCTCACTGAGGGTGACACTTAACTTTGAGGAGAGGAGTCCTCCAATCTTGACCAAAGTATTCAAATTGATAAGATGAAAACTCATGGCCGGAAAACACTTCCCTGATGAGCTCCACTGGGGGGCGAAACTAACCGGATTGATAACTCAGTTACTCCAAGCTGGCATTTTGCTTCAAATTAATGAGCTTTTATCTTGCAGAAAATTAACAGGCCCGGAACTTCTCACTGACAAACTCTTACTCCGTTAAGTGTATTCATCCGGCAGCAGATATTAGACACTAATTGGAGTAGAGGGGGACCTCAAATGCCTGCGATGGGCTGAGCATGCGGTAGTAGCCACAACCCACCTGTCGACTTGAAAGATGACGTGACCGGTCACGGCATGCGGTGCCGGCTCCAACACCTGCGGCGCTTCCTGACATTTTAAGATGGTTCTTTGATGTTGTAAAAGCTATTGGCCTCTCTCTCTCCACTCAGGTGCTGAAAGGTCACGACGACCACGTGATCACCTGCCTCCAGTTCTGCGGCAACCGCATCGTCAGCGGCTCCGACGACAACACGCTCAAAGTCTGGTCGGCTATCACGGGAAAAGTAAGTCTTGTGTTTGTGTACAAAAGGCAGATGAGAATGGCGAAAGATTTACAGCTGAATAATTAGCATTCGACTGTCCATTTCGGCACATGGGCAAAATTGTTCACTCTGTCCCAACGATCTCCTTTGCTTCCTCTGGTCTGCGTTTAGTGAGGTACACACTTAAAATAGGCAGACTGACTGATTACAAGTTTGAAAAGACCTGCGATGCTAATTAGAAGACAACTTGGTTGAACATGCCCCTGTGGTCAAATTTACAATCTGTCTTTGGGTGTCACCAACATTTTTGTCCGGGCCTTTTTCACGAATTTTTGTAAGGCATTTCTGTTGAAACACAGTTAAAAAGGAATGCCTGATATTTATTGTTCGTTTTCATGTCTTCCATCAGTCATATTCTAGTTATTTCTGTGACCGCTATGGGGTTGCACTCTGGATTTATCCTCGCTCAGGGTAAGCCTACTCCTGCCGACGGTGGGACTGGTCGACAGTCTGTCATCGAGTGATTGTGGTTGAACACTTGAGCGAAGATGTTTCTTCGCTAGCAGCAAAAAGTCACATATTTGAATCAATGACACGTGCACTTATTTTCCGCAACACTCAACCTGTTCAAGCTAATCCCGGTTGACGTTAGTTGAAAGGGGAACTGCACCCTGAGCTGGTCGACAATCAATTTCAGGATGATTGATGTCTGAGGCGTTGAACGTGAGTTGATCCCATGGCAGGTGCACTGAAGTCAACTGTAAGAACCACGGCACTTTGAATGACTTTCACTCATTTGATTGAAAAACCATGAAGTGTCAGGGCATACTCCTGTCACCACCCCAGTTTTGTGTGAGGGGGCGGGCACATTACAAAATCGATCCCAATAACGGCTTTATTTCGCCACAGCGCTATCTGACGTTGCAGCACGTCAGCAAGCAGCGTTGGTATTCCAAGCTGTTGCTAGTGTGGCCACACAGCATTGTGCGGCGCTGACAAAAGGAAAAAAGCACTGCGGAAATGGAATGTGAGGAATTTGTTGTAAATCACCGCAGCGCCGCCGTTGTTACGGAGCTTTAAATAACAATCCTCGGTTGTCTTTATCGCATACTGACGTACTTCTTCCTTGTGTGTTTATTGGCAAAACTATGACGCAGTCTCAATGACGAGCTGCGAATTTCCCCACTGCTGGACCTGTAGCTCACGTCCGGCTTCTACAGGAATGAGAAAGAGAGGGAGTGGAATTAAACCCAGCCGACCATTTTGGCTCAAATTGCCTGTCCGTGCCAATAAAAGCGCAGCGTAAAAGATACATTGAGATTAGCACCATCTGCATGTACCGCCTTCCACATAGTCAGCATTCCTTCGCAGTCTGTCACGGGCTGTTTAAGTGCTCGATCGTGCCATTTTACACACTTGAACCAATATATCGGGTCATCTGGTCAGTTGAAATGGAAGAAAATGCTGGGGTTATTCACCCGGCTGCCACACCACCGGGAAAAGTTGGTAGAATATCTTAGAAAGTGCCAGTGGTGGATGCAGAGAAAACAAATGGGCTTTGAACACTAAGCTGCGGAACAAATGAATGGAACTCGAAGACTGCCCTGAAGAAATCCCTTCCAAACGATCTGATCTTGTGAAAAATGAGTGGACCTCGGGTACTGTCCTGAGGAACTACACTTACGGCTTCTAATTCACCTGAAGAACTCCACTCCAAACGATCTGATCTTGCGAAAAATGAGTGGACCTCGGGTACTGTCCTGAGGAACTCCGCTTACGGCTTCTAAATGACCTGATAGAAAATGAATGCAAATTCAGCGCAAGATTGTCGTTGATCTTAGAAAAGGAAGTACAGGGTCATCACTGTACAATAATATTTCAGCAGAACTTTTGGGGATGCTTGTGACATATCGAATATTAGTTAGGAGTTGTTCAGCTACCTTCCACTCCCCCCTGCCAAGAACTGAGGGTGTGACCCTAGAAGTCTTCTCGCAAACTGGGAACTGAACGGACTGGGAATATTTCCCTCAGAAACACCACTCAAAATTGGATCTTGCTGATCCTGCCGCATCACCTATCAATCTTTGCAACACAATAATTAACCGTCGTGATCATTCTGTTGGGTAGATGAAGGTCATTTCGTTTTAACCAAGTCTGCTCTCTGAAAGAACGAGAGAGTGCTAACTTAAGCATATGTCGCAATCACATCATCCTCAGCAAGCGCAGTCATTTATATTCTCACTGAGCTGAAGTCGAGCGGGATTTGCCCTATGTGGTGCCGTCATGCGGCGCAGCAGCGCTTTAATCACAGGACAGAGACTTGGCACAGGTTGCACTGTAATCTTGCGTACGCTCCCCGCAGTAAATCCTCTCTGCCTTGCGACAAAGCTGCTATTTTCCCATGTTGTACATAACAGCAGCCTCGACCCACGCGCTTTTAATTGACGACATTGTGAAGACCCTGTAATAGAGGCGCACAATGGAGACAAACTGCGCAAATCCAATGGATCATAAGGATTTCCCCTGACCGTGCTAATCAATTGCTAATCTCGCGTGCCTAATGAGAATGAATGAGAGACTCGTCTTTTTGGGGGGGGTGGGGCTTGTCAAGTCATGGAAAACGCACGCCTTTTTGGTCAGAACATTCAAATGTCATGTTATACGTGGCTTTTCGCAAAGAAATGTCGACTTCCCTCCCCACAGTGTCTGAGGACGTTGGTGGGCCACACGGGCGGCGTGTGGTCGTCGCAGATGCGCGACAACATCATCATCAGCGGCTCAACTGACCGCACGCTCAAGGTCTGGAATGCGGAGACGGGAGAATGTATCCACACCCTCTACGGGCATACCTCAACAGTGCGCTGCATGCATCTGCACGAGAAAAGGTGAGGCCGCTTGCTGCAAAACCTCAAACACTGTGGGGCTCTTCTGGTTTGGGGTTGGGGGTCGAGGACCAGAAATAAAGTTGGGATGGGGTTAAGTTTTGTGTCTGGACCAGAAATATTGAGTTAGGGTTCGAGTAATGGACCTAATAGACCATTGGGGTTCCGGTCCTTGATGAGAAATACGGCTTGAGGCTGGTTCAGATCCCGTACCTGAAATGTGTTTTGGGTTACGGTCCTGGATCAAAAATATGGTTAGGTGTTAGATTTGGGTCCTGGCCAGAAATGTTATGGGGTAAGGGTCCAGTGTCTAGGCTTGGTGTTCTGTACTAAAGAACGGTTTGAGTTTTGGGTTGGTGTCCTGGACCGCAATTAGGGTTTGCATTAATGATTGATATTGTGTTTGGGCTGGGAATGGGGTCCTGACTTCGAGATATGGTTACGGCTAAGATTGAGTACCAGAAATAGGTTTATGGGTGGGGTTCCGTCACTGGACCAGATATGAGGTTAGTCTTAGCATCCCGTGCCATAAATACGTTTAGGGTTAGTGTTAGAGTTGGAAAGTTCTGGACCTCAAATATTGTTGTGGTTAGGTCCAGGACCAGGCGTATGGTTAAGGTGTCTGCCAAGAAATGGGTGTGGGATTGGGCTAGGGTGAGGTTCCTGGCCCTAGAATATTGATAGCGAGGGTCCTAGACCAGACATTTTAATTTTTGTGCAAGGTTAGTGAGAATTTTTAGCCTTACCTCAATAATCCAATCCCAGCCCACACCTCAAGTCAAACCGAAGATGCAACTCCCGCTGGTATGCAAATGACGTCACGTAAAAAAAAAAAAAAGGAAAAAAAAAGCAAACTTCCCCTTCAAGGTCCAAAACTAGACGTATGGTTACAGTTAGCGTCATGCACCGCAATTTTTGTTATGGTTGCAATAGGGCTTAAAATTTGGATTTGGAAAGCTAAGTTGACAGCAAACAAACCAGCACAGCTCATCCTTGAGTTTTTGCTCTTGGCAAAGGTAAAAAGGGGAAATTTGCTTGCTCTGCACCTTTTATCCAAATTGTAATCCCTTCTTGGCCCTTGTTGCCCCTTTTGCAAAGTTGTTTAGGGGAAAAAAAAAGCATGTCAAGTCGTTTTTTTTTGGGACTCGTCCTCTGAAGAAGTAATGAGCTTTCGGCTAATGTTGTTGTTTGCAAATAAAAGTCAAAAAGTTCCTCGGAAGAAGTAATGAGCTTTCGGCTAATGTTGTTGTTTTCTCGGCTTAATAGCAGCTGCAACCTGACAGACCAAAAGAGCATCTGTGTCGACGTGAATGTGAGCATGGTGGCCATTAAACAGGCCCTCTTTAGTGGAGACCCCCCCCACATCCCCCACTCACTCATTCACTCCACAATTACACCGGGGAGGCTCCAAAGTGCTCTTTGCGCCCCAGGGCCCACCGAGGTTTTGTGTAGCTTTTGATCACTGGCTCGGTGGGATGACTGCGAGTTGAAAAGAGACACTAGTAACACGGCGGGCGTTTCTTCCCCATGTCGTGAGGCCGTTTGTAATTAGACAGCATGCTTTTTTTCCCCCTACAAGGCCTGTAGACGTAACGGCGCAACGTAGTAGATTATCAAGGAATGCACACCCTCAACCTGAGACCAGTAGGGCCTCAAATTTTGAATACACCGATAGATGTGCTCGATGCAACTGTAAACAAACTTGTGTAAGCCATCCACCCTAAGGACTTTCTTTTTTTTATTTTCTACAGTCTCTAAAAATGCTGTCTCCATTCTGCAAGCTCTAGGGCCTCAGGTGAAGTTTTTTGAAGCTTTTAGTTTAGTTTTTTTTTTTTTTTTTTTGGTACATTCAATCCAGAAGCAGAAGAGAGGTGCTTTGAGTTCCAAGTTGTCAAAGCAGCAAAAGAATGAAAATTGCGCTGTTCATTCAAAAAATATATGGTTAGCGTTTGGGTCGAGATGCGAAGGTTAATTACAGTCGGTGGGCAATCAATTAGCGGGATTCACATTTCTTGAGAGGTGATGCAACGACCAAAAGTTTAAAAATGAAGGCGATTGAATAAAGATGTCAGTCAGTAAGTTGGCTTGTTAGTTTGTTGGATGAGCCGGAATAAACTCGGTCGGGCGGGAGTTTTTTAGTTGGCTAGGTGGTGAGCTGGTTTGTTGGTCATATTGGGTTGACTAATCGGTTAATTCCCAAAGTCGTTTCATTAGCGAGAATACAATTTTAGGTGAGTGACAACAGACAACAGTCAGTTGGACTAACATTTTTGGGGGTGTGACACACCCACCAATGGTTAAAATTAAGGTGCCTGAATTAAAATGGCAGTCAGTCAATTGGTTGAAAGGTGAATTGATTGGCAAGCAATTAACTCCATTTGACAAAAATTTGTGTCGGGGCAACTTTGGCAGTCACAATTGATCCGATTCTACATTTCAGCAACCGTGATAACTAAGGCGAGGCTGCGGTGATTTTTGTGCCGCCAGGGTGGTGAGCGGCTCTCGGGACGCCACGCTGCGCGTGTGGGACATCGAGACGGGCCAGTGTTTACACGTCCTCATGGGGCACGTGGCGGCCGTGCGCTGCGTCCAGTACGATGGACGGCGGGTGGTCAGCGGTGCCTACGACTTCATGGTCAAAGTCTGGGACCCCGAGACGGAGACGTGCCTCCACACGCTGCAGGGTCACACCAACCGGGTGTACTCGCTACAGGTGAGCCGCCGACACGGCGTCGTCGTCGTGGTGACGAAATGGGCACAAAATCTGAAAGCGGATCTGTTTATTGGAATTCAGTTCGACGGGATCCACGTGGTGAGCGGCTCGCTGGACACGTCCATCCGAGTGTGGGACGTGGAGACGGGCAACTGCATCCACACGCTGACCGGCCACCAGTCGCTCACCAGCGGCATGGAGCTCAAAGACAACATCTTGGTGTCGGGCAACGCCGACTCCACCGTCAAGATCTGGGACATCAAGACGGGCCAGTGCCTGCAGACGCTGCAAGGTGGGTTCGGAGTCATTAGGGGCATTCACAGACCTTAAAGCAATCAAGTGTGGACAAGGGCTGCGCAATTTTGAAAAAATCTCACGCAATTTTTCTTTTTCCCCTCTCAATATTGTGATTCCGATTCGAAATGGGATTCAACGGTCCTATTCACAGCAGTCTTTACGATTGGACTCTAATTCGTTGTTCACCCCGAGTGATAAGTCTCGTTTGTGTCATGAAGTGACAAATCAAGAACTGGGCCGGTCCAAGCCAAACACGGCGAGCGTGTTTGTCTGCATGTGCAAACAAAGCTGATGACATCGCTTTTGTGTTTCCGTGAACTCCACTGGCGGCTCACAGGAAGTGGCTGAAAAATTTCCGTCATTAGTTACCAGTAGGATAAAACAAATGGGGGGTTGCAATGTGGCGTGGTGGTGAGCCTTGGGCGGATGTTGATGTCTGAGATCGGGGGGAGGGTCTGTGGAGGTTATATAATTAGGTCAGTGAACAATGTCTGCTATTCATTACCTTTAATGACACAATAGGTGGACAAAGCGCATCAATTGAGTGCCCAGCAGCCGTCTTTGAACGAACCACGAATGGATCCTGCTGCCATGGCAACAGCGGCTATAAACGCCGTTTGTGTTTGGCATGAAGATATCTCTTTCAGGCCTCTCGCTGGCTCGAAAGTCAGCAGGCGCCGCCATCTTGACTTGAAGCCTCACATACATACAAGTCTCGGCGACAGCGGCACACACGCAAAAGCCTCGCTGCGCCACCGCCTACCTTTTTGGGGAATCGTTTGTCAGACAGAAGTGGGAACATGAAGCCATTTTTGCACGGCCACCATGTGCCACGTTGTGATGGCCCTGCCACAACAACAACATCTGAATCGAACGCCGGCGTCCATTTTGTCTGATCTAATCGTCTTGTCTTGTCTCGCAGGTCCGCACAAGCACCAGAGCGCCGTCACGTGCCTGCAGTTCAACAAGAACTTTGTGATCACCAGCTCGGACGACGGCACGGTCAAGCTGTGGGACCTGAAGACGGGCGAGTTCATCCGCAACCTGGTGACGCTGGAAAGCGGCGGCAGCGGGGGTGTGGTTTGGCGCATACGGGCATCCAACACCAAGCTGGTGTGCGCCGTGGGCAGCCGCAACGGCACCGAGGAGACCAAGCTGCTCGTGCTTGATTTTGACGTGGACATGAAGTGAATGCACTGTTGTTACGGCGGCGGCAGGAAGGGGGGTGGATGAGGCAGGTTTGGGGAGGTGGGGGCAGGGGGTCCCAAAAAGCGAACCGACACCAATCTACCCCCGATCACAGGGCCGATTGTTGTCGTGTCGAGAGAAGCACCTCCGAGGCCTCCTAAGGATGGGGATCTCGGGTGGAATTTCAACCCATTTTGTTGCCGTTCCTGTTCCGCTGAACCTCAACGTCATCAACTGTGAATTTCAAAATCGGATTTTTCCATCGCCTTCCTGTTGCGAACGGCAACAAATCCCAGTATTAGAACAACCCCACCCCACCCTCATTGTTTGTCTGGGGTGGGGGCGGGGCAGGAACAGGATTGCTAACAATGCTGTCCAAAGTGGTTTTGGTTGTTTTCCACCCATCCCAGGCATTCAGTTGGAGGGGAAAAACAGGAACAGGTTTTTACTCCAACTTTCCATGGCGAAGAATTCTATACGTCTTTATTCTGATTCCACTCCGCCCCGTCGACCAACCTCGCACAGGAACAAGAACATCAGTGCTGTTTTTGGTTAACCTTGGTGGTCTGTTCCAGTCTCCTGAGACGTCAGTCTGCGGCCCACCAGTCTCCCATCAACTCTCCACAAATACAAACTGTAAACAGGAAAGCCAATGCTGCCCAAAGTTTTCCAGTTGAGCAAGACCTGTTCCAGTTTGGCTTGGAATTGAAAAGGAGGGAACAGGAATGTTATTGCTGTTTTTCAGTACAGCTGGTGCCCATTGAAACCTTTGGAGGCTAGTAAATCTGCTGTCCCCTGTCCCCGACAACCAACTTCCTGCCACAAAAGGAAAAAGGAACAGGAACATCAGGATGTTTTTTTTTCTCAGTCTGGCTGTGTGTTCCAACAGGGGAGGAATCAGTACGAGGAACATCAATGCTCTCCAGAGTTTTTCAGTCCGACCTTCCATGGTGGCAACTTCCGTTTCCCATCACATCTCTACCCGGCTGAAAAGAAAGGAACAGGAGCACCAAAGTCGTTTCAGTACAGCTGGAGTGTGTGGAACTCTGCTGCAGCTCCCCTTGCCCACGACTTCCACTTCTCTACGGGGGGGCAAAACTCAATTCAGAAATTTTTGAGTCCATCTGGGGATGCGTTCCAGCCTTCCAAGGCCAGATCTCTCCAGGAACATAATTGCTTTTTTTTTTTTCCAGTCCAACTGGTGGTGGTGGTATGGTATGGTATTCTGATCCGCTTCAAATAGGTGGACACAAACACAAACAGGAACGTCGATGCTGTCCAGCTGGTGCCATCAGCCATGTCGCCACTGAAACAACAAAGTCAAAGCTGTCCTCAATTTTTCAGTCCAGGGTTCCAACCTTCCGAGGCCAGCCTGACCCCCCCCCCCCCCCCCCCCCCCCCCCCCTCACACCAAATGCACTTTTTTTCTGTTTTTTTTTTTTGCTGTGACGTTTTAGTCCCAGGCGAAATTCCAAATTGAACTCTTTTGTGTGTTTGAGAGGGGAGAAAAGAAGACAAAATAGGAAACTTTTTTTTTTTTTTTTGCGCCACTGAGACTTGAGCCAAACGTGCCTCTACGAGGCGGAGGGGACGGGATCGCCTGCGAATTACAAGAAGGAAGCAAGAGAGCGTGCTAACGGACAACTTGTGAACACATTCCTCGGGACAACCGGCGGGAATGAATCAATGCTGCGTGGACAAAAACACACACACACACACACACACACACTTTATGGGATTTCATAGGAAAAAAACAAAAAAAAAAAACATCCTGCCGTGTGTTTGGTTGTCGTCCGTGGGGGGCCCGCCCACCCGTTAAGATCAAGTGTTACACACGGTGGCCCAAAAAAAAAAAAAAAAAAAAAAGTGAACCTTGTAGCCAAAACTTCTCTCCAAAAGTCACAAGCTGAACTGTGAAAAAGTGGTTGTAACACTGTATAGGAAACAAAAAAAAAACAAACAACAAAACAAAACAATCTTGCTCTTGCTCCTCGTTTTTCTCCCGCTGTTTAATTTATGGTCTGGTTTGATAAATCAGATTTGTTGTTTAATTTTTAAAATGTCTTTTTTTTTTTCAGTTCAGTTTAAACTGCCTGGCAAAAAAAAAAAAAAGACGAGACAGACGGACAGAAAAAAAAACCGTAAAGGGATTTTTTGTGATTTGTTTCATTCACTTAGAATTTTATTTTCTTATAACTTAAAAGTGCAATAAAATGTGGGTTTATTTTACTTTCTTTTTTTCATTTCAAACGAAAATCCGTTGTCTGTTTTGTTACCTTGTGTGAAGGAATCTTCTATGTTGAATAAAGCAAATTATTTGGGTAATGACGTCGCGAAGGGAGTTCTGATTTGCTCTTTGCGTTTGGGCTCAATTTGATTGGATGAGAGCGAGGGAAAAAAAAAAACGCTTCTTCGCACTCATTGGATGAAAAGATTTCTCTTTAACGTTTAAATGGCTAGGAATGACCAAAATAAGCGCTAACATTAGCTTAACGCGTCGCTCATTTAGCTCTAGCTGCTGTAGCCTTAAACTCCACAGTCTCCGCTTTGCTGTACCAGTGCCCTCAGTCTCCTCGCATGAATTGTCATTTTAACGTTTGAGTATTTGCAGCTAGAAATGACCAAAATAATCAGAAGCTAACATGTTGCTGTGGCTTAGCTTTGGAAGCTCGTTCTAGTATATTCGCCGTCTCCATTTTGCTTTTGCGCTTCATTTTTTTGTGACATTACTCTCCCCTCGAGTTAATTTGCTGAATATGACCAAATTAACACACACACACACACACACACACACAATGAATTGAAAGAGTCTGCATCAAAGCGCCAAACGATGCTGAATGCTCTCTCCTGATTTTCATGACCGTGGTTAAGTGTTTGGTTTTTTTCTTCGCTGAGTCAGACATTTTAAAAATATGTATTAAAGCACTTATTTGTTTTAGTGACATGCAGTCTGAAATACAATATGCAGAGAGTCCTTTAAAAGTGAGGTAACTCATATAATCATGATTGATCTCTGTTCCTCCTCCTTTTACTGGCCTTAATTACAAAAATCCGTGAGAACCAAAATCTCAAGCAATCTTAACGAGCTCTGGAGTGGGAACATCCCAGTTCACATCCTTTTTTTTTTTCCTGCCTCCTCCTGAAATCTCAATTAATTAGTGCAAACCCCCACACATGAAAAGTCTCAGCGGCCGAGCAGCGAAGGCAATTAGTCGCTAAGAAGACGACCGCTTGCATTCCGGCAGCATGGCGACACTGGTCAGCGGCTGGGGGGGCGAGGGGGTTCGACACTCACTGCTGTCCCACCTCCCCCCACCCGTGGTTGACATGCGCGTCGACCAAGGCCTTGATCAGAATGATGGCACACCTCCCCCGCCTGGGGATGAAATGGGTGAGGTGGGGGCACGGATAAGGGTGGCGGACATGGTTCACATGACGATGATTCCAAAAAATATATATATATCTATGTGATCAAAGGCCGCCAAGATGAAACGTGAAGTTTTCGACACGTTGACATGAGAGGCGGCAAGAAGATGACATCGCTTGCATCATATCAAAGAAACAGACCAAATATTAGGCACAGCTCACTTTCCCACTGATTGCAACTACACCGCATCATGTTTGGCCTCAGAAAAATAAGAAAAATAGTGGCGCCTTGAGATACGAGTGACCCAAGCTGTTTGTTGTAGCTCTTACGTTACTGTCAAAATAAACATCAAACAAAAAGAATGACACGTGTATTTGAAGCGATCACTTCGCCTCTGGGACCTGAATGCTAACCTACAATGCGAACCTCCTCAGGCTAACGATTAGCATCTAATGTGGTGGCTGCGCAACAGTTTTCTGAAGCTACATATGTAGACAAACCATATAACAGGCATAGATTCATTATCTTCACGAAGAACAAATATTCTATCTTTTTGAGACCCCCCCCACCCTCCCGATACTTCTACCTTGTGAGACGAACCAAGTCTGAACCTCATGACAGACAAGAATTCTTAAATGGGTTCGCCAATCTCTTTCTCGTTTCATTACGTGAGAGGGTCAACAGCTCTCAGGATGATGCGGCCGACACATACGCACCGAAGCGACTCGAGTGAGGATAAATCCACATTGAATGGAAAGTTTCCCGGTCAGCAATGCGGTGAGGTTCGTGGCTTGTGAGGCGCTGCCCTTGGAGTCAGGTTCTAAATTTACGAGGCAAATAGAACATTGTACGTGCCATTAAATGAGGAGCCCGACATTAAAAACTGATGAAGTGTTGTTTACTGACCTGATGTTCAAAGCGCCGTCTTCGTAAATCAAGTCTGCCATAAAAAGATGGAACAGTCAGTAAATTGCTGTGGACGCCCTCCTCAAGGTGGATGGGTGGGGCCATCAACATTTTGGCTCCGCCCCTGGAATCTACTATATCTGTCTTTCTGTCTGTCTGTCCATGTAGCCGTCTATCCATCCACCCATCCATCTGTGTCTTAAACTTGCACACAAGAAATCACCTGTACAAAAATAAAATAATTCACTGTCGTTACAGTACTACTAAAATGAATAAAAACGAAATTAAAATGAAGCCTTTTCAAATGAATGAAAACCAACAAAATAAAACTTACTGAATTTTTAAAAACTAAAGTCGAAATAAGTATGATGAAATAACCCAGACTGAAGGAACCCACTTTTGAGCGGTAAATATGTAAATTCTGCAGTTTTGACAGTGAAAGTGTGGAGGATGCGAAGAGAAAATCAATAGAAGGCAGAGAGCAGAGAACTAACATTGAAACTGATTTTAATTAACGCTTGGTTTTTTACGTTTTATGATGCAGGTCAGGCTCTGCCTCACCTGTCAGGTGGCCCTCCACTTCAATTCGCCTTTTTCGTGACACATTCTAATCAGCTCCAGCAAAGCTCCACAATTGGGGGGAGATGAGATGCACCGCGGTGGAGCTGCTGCACACAAACAACGTCTTCTAACACGAACAAGAAATCACAAGTAATGTGAAGTGACGTTAAGCTTGATTCCAAATGAAAACTGCCAGTCGTTTCATTTTTTGCTCTAGATACTTTGTGCGCGCGTGTGTGTGTGTGTGCGTGTGTTTCGGTGTTTGCGTACGTGCGGAGGAGGGGGACTTGAGGATGAGTGGGGTGCGTCGCAATGCATCCATATTGCATGAGGGAGCATCCTCATTAATCAAAGATCCACAAAAGCAACTCGTTATGTTAATTGCACGCTTGTTTTGTAATGAAATGCTCTTCGCTTTCTGATAAAGTCTCAAGTAGCCTAATTGTGTGTGTGTGTGTGTGTGTGTGTGTGTGCGTGCGTGCGTGCGTGCGTGCGTGCGTGCGTGCG
>NW_017842060.1:2616697-2670571 GCF_001891065.2 Hippocampus comes
AGAGAGAGAGAGAGAGAGAGAATGGGTTTTGCTCATCCTTCTTTCTTTTTTTTGAATAATGCATTCATCATGTTTTTAATCATTATTCAGTATGTTTTAATGATCGTTTCGCCCTTGTTTCAATTACTTTTTTAGGCTAACATTGATTGTTTTATTAATTCATGTAATCATGTATTCATCACAGTTCATTTTTGTATCATGAGTTCATGTTTTTAGCATGCGTTTTTTTCCTCCATGGGTCCATCAGATGGGATGTTTTTTTTTTTGTGTTCATCCTCTTCTTACAAGACAATACATAATGCGGTAGAGTTATGCGCCTTGGCCACCAGAAGGCAGTATACTGTGATACACTTACGCAGACACCAAAGAAGAAGAATAGACGTCTTACTCCCTCTTCTTCTTCTTACTGAGTAAGTTGCGCTAATATCGGCCATTTTTGATCAGAGATGATGATATATGTATGACTGTGATTACTTATATTATATGTCTACAACTCGTGCAACACTGAGACTATCGATCCTAACCTTAAAGCACGTCAATGGATTTTCCATTACATATTAGCGTTAAGCTCGTAGGCCGTTCCTAAGGCGGCATAGTTTGCGTGTTTTAAATATCCACGCATCCATTATCTACAAAGTGGAACTGTAGTTTGACAGTAAACCTCAACTAGGATTGGCATGAAAACGTTTGAAGCCTCTTTTTGGATAATATGTTCACCATTTGCCAAAGTGCTGCTTATTAAAATGTGAGTTCAATTGTGTTCATTCCCATCGTTTGTCGGTCGTATTTGAAGTTTTCACACGCAAAAGTTGGGACACTCGTATCTCAAGGCGCAATTGTATTCATGGTGTCAACGTGTTATTAATCACGTTGATTTTGTCATGGATAATCATCCTCCGTCCCCCGTCCATCCTTGTCCTTTTGTTTATCCCACAGCTGTTTTTCCTGGGGACTGGTCAGCCTTCCTCGGATCATCAAGCGTGTTCAACATTCAATGTCAAAGTGAATACTCCCAAGATTACCTCGAAGGTCAGGTGTGTGCATGTTATTTATATATACAATATGTAAAGCTGCCGATTATTAACAACATGAAAAAAAAACCATACTGGGGAGGGCATATTTTGCGCAATCCTGCATGCGTGCGTGCGTGTGTGTGAGATTTTGAAATTCAGATTTTGAAATGTCAAATGTCATCATCTCAACATACTTTCCTGCTGAATAATCAATGAAAAGACCAGTTTTGGTGCTATTGTTGTAATCGGTCGACTTTCGACTTTGAGGCAACAAAGAGTGTCTGTGAGGTGATTTTAATGCGAACTGACATGCCGCAACATCAAAGTAGCCCAACCAACTATTCAGATGAACAACCCAATCGTATGGCACCGAACGGTGTATAGCCCTATCGTAAAATCAAGCGCTCCCTCTTTTCAGTCAAGCGCCCCCACTGACGTGACGCAGCAAACATGAAAGTCAACCAGGCCGCGACCCGTTGAAGCAGGCACAGATGTTCCCGGGCTCTCTTAGGTGAGCTCATTAGCGCCACCTCCTTTCTTTGACAGGCATCTGCTTGAAGCCAGACTGGCAGCTTGTTAGTGGCAACACCGGTGCAACGTTTGAAAGGTCACGTTGTGGTGTAGGCTCCGATTGGATTATTTAATTTTTTTAAGCCTGGTGCCATTATTTAAATAAAATTCTAATAACAGATTAATCGGTCAATCTATTAAATGTCATGGAGAGCCAACTCGATGTCATCGGTATTGGTGGCTGGCCAGGCATGGCACGATACCGATTATCAATACTCAAAATCCATCGATCCATTATCTGAACCGCATAACCTCACAAGGGTCAATCGCAGCTGACTTCGGGCAGTAATAAATCAGCAAAATAAGAGTAATGAATGATGAGAAACGCCCGAGGGGAAAAACATCAAAGGCATCTGGTCTTGAAACGTGTTCGTGTCTGTCATGTCCAGCCTTCATGCAGCCGCCGCCGCCGCTGCTTTCAGCATCTCTCGTGCTCTCTTTTCTCCAGTCAAGTGATTGAAATGCAGCGAGTGTGCTGCTGGCTGGCTGGCTGGATGGAGGAAGGAGATGCAGATGAAAAGAAGCGGCGCCAGCTGACGTCCCGCTCGCGTTTGTCTCCTCTCACACTCTGAGACAATCGCGGATGCTTGTATGCACCTTTTTTTTCCATTTTCTCTCTGCTGGTTCGTGGTGGCCTGAGTTCATAAAGACGGAAAATTACTCAATTATTTTTATGTGCATTTTGGCCAAAACTTTGGTTAAACCAAAGTCACAGAAAAATTACTTGGGTAACACTTAATAATAATAATACATTTTATTTAGGCCAGTTAGAGTGTGTGCCGCCCCCCGCCCCCTAAAAATTCATAAATAAAATGCGGATGCTGTTTAAAAAAAAACAAAAACAAAAAACAGCCCATTCGAGAAAGGACAAGGAAAGATGGCTAAACCAACCAAGCTGGGAATTAGCCAAAACTCCAGTGTGCAATTATTTAGAAAGTGACCAACAGTAAGTAAAAAAAATAATCATAATAACAAAAAGTATTCTGACTTACTTGGGGCAGAGGACTCCATTGCCTTGTCAAAACTGATAAAAGATAGGTGGACACAAAAGTGACATTTTATTAGCCACCAACAGGGTTCATCGTTCTGATTATGATTGGTAGACGCATTGCTACTTGTCGCTAGGCAGAATTAGTGGGGCCTCAATTATGGGGGAGGGGAATCTGCTGCCCCCATCACTGCAGAGAAAAGACAGGGAGAATGGCAGAATCAGTCATGTAATTTTTTTGCTTTAGAAAACATTTATGTCTGAATTTTGGGGGTCTTGGAACGGATTAGGGCATTTACATGGAAAACACGTCTCTATTTACAAATTTCCTAGTTAAGAAATTTCTTCCAGGACCAATTAATTTCCTAAGTAGAGGTACCACTGGATATATTTTTGCCATTTTTTAAAAACCTTAACACCTTACAACATAAGGCAAAGATAATGACGTTGAGGAAGGAAATGACTCAAAAAATAGTGTTTTGTTAACAACAATACTATAAAGTTTTGCTCAAGGATATTGATTTGGTGGGGCAGTGTTCCACTTGCCCCTACTGTAAAATCTCTGCAAGTTTTTGTGGAAACTAGGACAATGGTGGGTTTTTTTTTTTGTTGTTTACCTCCTATGATGTCACACCCAGTTGCCTGTGTGTGCGTGTTGTCATTGTGGCCAAATTGTGTGTGTGTGTTATTCTCGCACAGCCGCATTTATCTGCTTTGCCGTTACTGTCATGTTCATTTCATGCGGACAAAAGCGAGCCGAGCGGCGAACGCCAACGACCCCGTGGCCCGCAGGCCTCATCAACAACATCAAAACACGTCCGCCGTGAATAAATCATCCATTTGATTCATTGGTTTTTAATAGGGGCCAATTAATTACGCGAACCGTTGGTGACGGCGAGCACGGCCGACGGAGCGTGAACGAATTGGGGGCGAGACAGTTGGCAGCGTCGTGAAATCTTCATGAATTTCCGCAGGCTGCGTTTGAAGTCGGTTTGTAAAGAGAATTGAATTAAAGTCAAATTAAACTCAAATCAAGTCAGGTTACTCATGCTCGTCTTTTTCGGTTAGCATCCGCTTGGTAACATTATATGTGTATATAATTGGTTATTAGGATCCAGCACCAAAATATGGGTTCTTTCTTGAATCTAGCGGAAAAAAAAAAAAGTGGCGGGCGGCACCCCGTAACCTGATAACATGATCAGCTGTCCACTGTAGTGACCGCTGTCCCTGAAAGGGTTAAATTCAGGACCAAAAGCTTTTTTTTTTTCCTCCCATCTTCAATCCATGACTAAAAATAATGTTTTCTTGGATCTGGCACAAAACGTGAGTCCAGTACCAAAAAAATACAGTTTCTGGATCAAGGATGATGGTTGCAATTTCTCAATGTTGTTTTTCCACGTTGTATTAGCGGTCGTTGTTAAGCTCCGATGTCCACTCTGACGCTAACGACCCCCCGCTGTTTTTTTTCCGCCCCGGTTCGGGTACCGTCATGCATGTTTTCAGTTTTAACGTTGCTCATCAAATTCTCCTCCCGCACACCAAGACCCCCCCCCGGGTCGGCTGTAGCTTTAGCGGCGGGCGGCTAACCGTGCCATGAGCAGGCAGGTGAGATGAATGACTTTCCACTCTGCATCGAGGCTCCCGTTAACGCGGGGCCTTAAATCAATGGCGGGCCCGGAGGCGAGGGAACAAAGCGGCCCGCCTGCCAGCCGGCGTGCCTCGGAGACGCTCGCCGCCGCTTTCACCTCGCCGCGCGCTTTAATATTTTATCATCAAGCCTTCGCAGGGAAAAACGTTGCCGCTCTGTGTAGAGATGGAGCACACAGTTACCTTTTGGCCTTAATGAACGCTCAACCGTATGTTACACGTGCTAAGATTTAATGTGCGGACTTAATTTATGGACTCGTGTTGAGGGCGTTGGCAGTGCTTCGTTGGTGCAGCACATTTGTAACCTTGACCATACACGCTCAAAAATAACCCAAATAGGGTGACAAGGGGACCGACACAACTTTTTGGGGTATTTCTTTCACGCAAAAAGTTGGGTCAAATGAATGAATCGTAAAACAGTCATTTTTTCAAGTTGCAAAAAAACAACAAAATTTTGGGTTGTTTTGTACATACAACCGGATGATTATTTATTTATTTATTTGGGGGGAGGAGCGGGGGCCTATTCCAAACAATCCAATTTTTTGGTTTGTTTTGTGGGTTATTCATTTGGCCCAACATCTTGGGTGGAACCAATAACCCCAAAAATCCAACTGTGTACAATCTCAAAACAGTCGGGTTCAAAAGGGATCGACTACTATGGGTCCACCAAGCAGCGGTTTCCCTTGTTAACCCATAATGACATTATTTTTGTTTGGATTTTCATCATTTTTTAAAAATTTTGTACAAAGCAATCACATTTCTTGGATTGTTTTGTGCAACAACAACAACAACAACAATAACAAAAAAGCATAAGTTGAGTCAGACGGGGTCCAAAATCACAAAATCATCCAAATGTGGGTCAAATATTTTTAGTTTAATTTGACTTTTTTTTTTGTACAAAGCAATCCAATTACTTGAATTGTTTTCTGCAAAGCAAAAAAGCAACAAGCACATGCGAGCTGAAACTCTCCCAGTCCTCCCGCTCCAGTACGATTGCGTTGACTTATGTCTTTTTTTTTTTTTTAAAGCTGCTGTTCTCCTTGTCCTTCTACTCATTCTCTTTCCGTTAAAATGGTGACAAATACATATTGGCAAGCTCCGAATTGCTTGATGTGAAAACGATTGCAAAAAAGGCACCAACCGGGCTACTTACTGCTTTTTCAGTCTCCTAGCAACTAGCGCCCAATCTGGGCAACCTTGTGCCATGTTGCCGTCGTTCATCCCTGTGCTGCACAAATTAAATGGGAGTGTGTAAGCGCCTTAACCCGACCGTAATTCTCATTCTACAATAGTGCGAGTTTGAACACCAACCCGACCGTAATCCGAACCGTAACCCTACCACAGACTGTTCGCTAACCCTACCGCAACATTGTGGAGATGCTAGCAATTGCTACCATCTAGTGAACCATCGTCCTTTCACCTATCCTTCTGTCGACTCGATAACCCATCGGACTCCGTCCGCTGTGCATTATCGGTTCGCCCGGACCTCAATCTGCCCTGTTCTCCGTCCGTCCACGCATCCATCCATCTGCATTTTCCGAGTGGTCGCAGACATAACAGGCGAGCGGCTCACATCAGATAATGGCGGCGCATCGCCGGCGACAGTCGTCTGGCCGGCCGGGGTGTCACCGCGCCCCGCCGCCTGCGAGTCTGTAATGACAGGTCGGTTTCCGCACGAACGCCGTCGCGTTCCATTTGTCACCATTTACGGCCGGATGTGATTTCCATGCGCCGCCTTGCTTGACATTTGCAGACGCACGGGGGCCATTAGTGGCCAGCCTGGGTCCAAAACACCTTCCGTCACTCATTCGCCGCCCACACGCGCCTTGAGTGGAATGCGGACGTGGAAATATGCTTTTGCCCTCTACTGCGTGCCACCCTGCCTCCTTTTTAACCGACGCTGCTTTGGGGCCTCAACGTACGCCCATCAACAAACTGTGCGCATTGCTGTCATGACGCATCCGTCCATCCCACCAGAAGGTTTTTGCCATCCATCCATCCATCCATCCATCAAGTCAATCTTCAGTCGCCACCCGCGCTCATTTGCATCGCTTCGTAATGCCTTCATCATCCGTCATCTCTCTCCTCATTCATCCATCCTGTTCATCTTCCGCCGTCATCGATCCATGTGGTCTTTCCACGACGGTCGCCGACCGTCCATCTTCACTTCTATCTCTCTTTCCGTGCCTCTTGCCATCCATCCATCCAATCAATCTTTTCCTGAGCGTCCACCAAACCACATGGCCAACAGCCTTACGGGTACTGCATGTTGCTGTCCTTTCATTCGTCTGTCCATCGGCCAGCTTTCCACCTTTCATCCATCACACGTCACGCCTTCACATCCATCCATCGTGTCGTCATGTTTGCTTCTCTGGCGCTCTCACGAAACACCGATTTTCCCCGTCGTGTTACATATTACAATCGCCGCTTTGTTCCCACGCGGCGGCTTCTCTCCCGAAACACGCCCCGCCCGCTTCACTCGCCTCTTTGGTGCGCATGTAACAGAGCCGAGCCGTCCGACTCCTTTTGGAGCCTCGGATGAAGTGCTTTTAGTGACAAAGTTAAGTGGCCGCTGCCAAGGGAGGAAAAACTTGTATGGCTGGAAAAAGTTTCAGGCGCTCGGGTTTGTTTGCCCTTCTGATGCAAAGCAACGGAGGGACAAAACGCTGTCAATCAAAGTCTGCTCTATGAGTACTTGATATTCCCGACCGGTCCTTTGGCGGAGCGTGAACACATTGCTGAGCGGACCGTGAATAGACGTCAGTTTTTTGTTTTTTTTTCTTCCTCCCCCCCTTGCACTTTCCATATAAAAAGGTGTTTACGGGTAGCGTGAATGCGAGGTCAGCCTATTTGTCAAGTCTTTCAATTAGCGTGTCCCTTTGTGTAGGACTGTGTAAATACCAGTGGTGGGAAGTACAAATACGTTGTTTTTGGTCTTGGGGCCATTTTTCAGTGTTTATTTTCCCGACTACTTTTTACTTTTACTTCAGTCGAACCTCTTTTCAACGTACCCCAATTTACGTTTCCGCCCCTATAACGTTCACATTTCAAAGTCCCCACAAAATAGTGAAAAGGCCTTCGCCACAACGAACCGCGGGAAGCTAATTAGCCGCCGCGACCTTGCCTCTGAACAAAATGTACAGTGCGGGATTCCACTCCGTTGCCGAGCAACATTAATGATCGACTCAATAAATTGTTGTACTTCCGGAGGCATGGCACAAAAACGGAAGCAAATGTCGCTGTCTGCGAAGGCTGAAATAGTCTCTCACTGTCGAAAAGGACGCTCAGATGAGACTGCGATCGGCAAAATTGTCAATTTCGACAATCATCCGTAGTAGCGACAAAATCATGGCAGAGTTTGAGGCCAACAGATTGAAAGATGATCGGAAACGGCTTCGGGGTGCGGCACATCCTGAAGTGGAGAAGGCACTTGAAATTTGCTGACGGAATGTTTTCAGAGATGAAGCAGGAACGCTACAGTTGTTTGTTTCATGTCTAATAAAATCTTTTTTTTCTTCATACTGCACTCTCTACACTTATTCGTCATTTATATGTTTACACTGTATTACATGTTCATGTTTTGACATCTATAAATGTTCATCCTGTCTTAAACATTGTCGTTGGTGGCCATTTTTCTTTGGAAAAGGTTACAACAAACTACCGTTAGCACGTACAAATTTATTTCATCCCTCGAGGAGCGTTGTTATGAGGTTCGACCGTAGCTACGTTTGAAACCAGACCTCCGACATGGCGTCAAAGTGGAGAAAGATGAAAGTCAACTTCGTGTTTCTTGCTAGGTTTTGTTCTTTCACATTTTTTGCTGAAAATCTGAACCGAAATTCCATGTATTTATTTTTTTTGGTCACTTTTGACACTGAGACATCCTTAAGCACACACACACAAAAAAAAAAAAAAATATATATATATATATATATATATATATATATATATATTCCCCCCCAACTGAAGTACTTCTAAATACATAGTGTGAGTACTTCTGCCGCTTCTGGTCAATCCTCAGTGACTCTTATTTACCTCGTTGCTCTCCGATGTAATCGCCTTTGCTTTGCACCCCAGCGTGAAATGACTTTGAGTCCCCCTAAACGCCAGCCCCCCCTCACCACACACACACACACACACACACCCTCCCTTCTTCCAGTTCCCACCAATGGCCCGTCTCCTAATTGTTGTTGGCGAGGGGCCGGTTGTCGAGGGAATCGTGATTGACACGGTGTCACGGGCCCCTTTGGTTGCAATCATATTTATGGCATGACGTGGAGGGAGAAGCGAGTCCTTCACGTGACATTTGGTGGCATTTAACGGGCGGAATACGAACGAGTCAGCAGTGACGCCAAAAAGGTCGCGACGTGCACGGGGGTTTGCTCTGCTTGCGGGATGTTTGGAGCGACGCCTGCGATGTGTGTATGAGTGTTAATATTGGAGATTTTGGATGGGGACCGATATTCTCTGGGACTGCTTTTTTTTTTTTTGGGAGGGGGTGGTTTATATCAGAACAATATCAATATTGGATCGAGACACCCCGAGCTTTAATATCCATTTAAAATCACCCCCCTGGTTAAGGCACAGCTGGCGGGGAGGTCACACACGGCCACAAAGGACGGCGGTGAAAAATGGTCTCCAAGTGTCCACTTCACAGCAGTGATCTGTGATCCACTTAATTCTAAACGTACTTTGCGATCTTCAATCTTTTGCATCGACTCCGGCGAGTCCACTCTTGCTTCTGCAATGTCAAAGACTGTGTGCGCGCGCTTCTCCTCTTCTCCTGCATTGGAGTTAAAACGCAACGAGCGGAGCCCCTTTCATCGGCCAGGAATTAAGCCGGCTGTGTCCACGACCACAACGGCGCAAATTCCCCTTTTCTACTTGCGCCTGTCTGCGGAAACTTGACCTGGGCACGAAAGTTTGTGACTCGAAAGACAGATGTTTACATGAGTGCCCTCGCGAGGGTTCTTCTTTGTCTCCAAAAGAGGCTGCGCTTGGTGTTCTCTTGACAAAGGTTTGGATTTGAGACACACAGGGACACTTTCTGCGCTGGTCCAGCTCCTTGCTTAATTAATGTTGTACCATCTGTTTGCCTCCCGAGAAAGACCTCCAGCTGCTCTCTTTCATTTCACCTGTGCGCACATGTGCGTTGGTGTCTATTTATGTGCGCCTATACCAGTGAGACCCAGGCGACATATTGGTGAGCAGGTTATCGCTGCATGTTGTCCAACGGAAGAACTCGTCTCTTTCCACATTGTCCAATTCAAAGCTCCAATGTCCTCACTGTCTCATAAAAACGATGTCCAAATTGTTAATTGTAAAGCCCGTACGTCCTCGTTGTCGGATAAAATGCGTCTGTCGATATTGTCACCGAAAAAAACAAATGTCCACATGGTCTGTTGAATCTATACAGTATATGGCGATCACCCAAAAACAGTTTTTTTTTAAATTTATATATATTTTTTGAAATCAAACTTGGAATTCTTAATTTTTAACTGTTTGCTGAGTCGTACTGTCTGCATGCAAGGACGCGTCCACGCTATTGATCACAGGAAGGAGTGATGAACGAGACAAGTTCAACGTTCGCCCCCGCACTTGAAATATTGACGTCAAAGACGAAGGCACGCGCCACGGTCTTTTAAAATGCGTAATAAATAGCCGATAATTTATAATATCCTCAGCTCGTTGAAAATATTCTTCTTCAAAGAGCAGTGTGATTATAAATGGACATAATCAATGTTTTGTATTGAGCCACCCGGTTTAGTCGGATTTCAGTCAAAAGAAATACATTATAAATAGTCAGAAGTTGACTATTTTTGAGTGTGAAATGTGTTTGTGTTGCGCCGCCACTCAGCTTATACCCATTGTCATTTTTATAGACACAGTATTTCAATTAAATGAGTAGAAAATGTAAATGTTTCCTGAATTTCATACAAGATTTACAAACAATTTTTTTGTGAAATTAATTTTTTTTATTCAATCGAAAACGGTTCTTGTGCAAAAAATGAGGTGTCGAAGGATTGACCCTTGAGGGACCCCATATGTCACGGCCATTCGATCAGATCTGAATCTTAAACAACAAAATAACTCCTTTCCTCCAAGTAGGACCTGCACCTTTTTAGGACTGTTCTTAACAGCGTTGGTTACTCTTGTCGCTCTATTCAGGCCACTACAGTACCGTATTTACTTGAGTACCATTCATATGAAATGAGGATTAAAAACAGGAGTTTGAGTTTGTCTGGCCTTGTTGGTGTCGCTGCTGTTCATTGCGTCTTCGGCTTCTGTCCATCGGGCTTTCGGCGCGTTGCTGTCAAACAAATCACATCGAGTCTCTCAGTTCGCCACTCGCAGCGACTTTTATTGTTTGTCCATCACTCCAATAGGCAGGAACGTCCTTGACGCCGCGCACATTTCCCAAGGACGGCGAGCCAGCCAGGGGAGATAGATTGGAAGACCACTGTCACTGTCACGCTGTCGGCTGACGGTTTTGTTTGTCGCCATGTCTTTGCACACGTTAATTTCCTCACGTTCCTCTTTTTTCGACTTTTTGTTTCTCCTACACAGAACAAATTATACAGCCTGCATTGTGATTTGCTGATCTCATCTGCACCGGTTGATGAATAAATGATGACAGAAGATTAGTCGCGGCCTTTGGAAGGTCAGCGCAAACTGCAGCACGCGTGCAAACAGTGAACAGTGAGCTTTAACCTTGAGCGAGAATACAAACGTGTGAACTGGAAGCTCGCTTTTAAACACTCCAACTGATACCGTTTCAATTTCCCAAACCTTTTCCGCTCAAGACCCAAATTAAAAATGTGTGTGAACAGACTAATTTATGTTAAGAATCACTGTTTAAGCAAATGGAAGGAAATGAATGTTTACTCGGGCCTGACCAATATGGATTTTTTTTTTTTTTTTAGGTTGCAGCCAAATCCAAGATTTGGCTGAATACAATTCCAATAACCGTTGATGTAAAACATGAAATGAATCAAGTAACTTATTTTTTTGTTCCTTTAACCCACAAAAAAAAAAAAAATTAAATTACAGGAACATCATTTGACTGTTTTACAATACTTTGTCTTTTTAGTGTTTATTTAACTTTACAACAGAGAGAAAAATCATCCAAAAATTTTGCAGAAACTTTTTTTTTTTAGAGGAGGATGTTTGAATGTCATCTTTTTCCGATGATAAAATCTGTTAACGTGTAAGGGGAATAAAATGACACCCGGACACGAATTATATCAAGGTTGAAGGTGGTCTCCATGTGTGCACTTCACAGCGGCGTCGTGATTGCCCAGCTTGACATCATCTGCTTGCGGTTGCTTCCATACATTCCATACTGCACTTTACATGTGTCAATCACCTGCGTGCTTTCGTAACATCAAAGACTGCGTGTGTGTGGAGCCGCTTTCATTGCCCGGGAAATGAGTCGCTTGTGTTCACTCCCACAGCGGCGCTGACTGCGCCCAATCTCCGAAGGTACCGAAAGGAAGACAAACTCCACCCATACACACACTTGGCCCGCACTTTGCAATCGACTTGCGCTGGCCATGAAAACGGGGCCCCGTGCGTTTTACATGACTGGTCTAGCAGGCTGAGTTATGACGGGTGTGTGAATGGACACACCCGTCAAATGGTTGACTTAGTAGGCCTTTGATCAGAACTGGACCAGACAACCAATTAACAGTTGTTTCCTTGTGTTGCCACGGAGACACACTTTGGACGGCATTATGGAATGAAGCATGTTATCTGTGTGCCAATGCACTTGTGTACATGCTTTATATGTATTATTTACAACAAGAGGACACGGGACTGTGCTTCCATAACCGGGGCCAGCCTCAAATTGGAAAAGTTTTATGGTCCACCAAACAGTGCAATGAGAGAGGAGGAAGGGAGATGAACTGAGAGTGACAATCACACACACCTTTTGTTGAATATATGCATGTTTATTTTATTTTTTATTTTTTTGCCAACTTCTTCACAACTGCTTCTCATTTCCATTCCATTCTCATTTTCTTGTTACCCCTGACTGTCTTTATTGACCGCGGGTCCGCGATGCGAGTGGCAGAGAAGTCGTGCGCGTCATCGAAATCCTTCAGAGCGGCTGAGGCGGCGTGCAAAGTGAGTCCGAAAAACGTAGAGCGCTGATTTTAATAGTTTGGGATTTTTCGTTATTGTTGGTTGTGACTTTTGTTCTTTTAATTCAGTTCGTTTTAATTTTAATTTTAAGAGCGAGTTTCTTAGTCACATGTTCGTTGCAGGCTTCATCTTAGCTTAGTTTGTATTAGTTTTAGTCTTAGTGTCATTTTTATTTATTTTATAATTATTAATTTTAAGATATGGAATATTTGTTGGGTGCAAGATAAGAAAGGTCAGTAAGCATCGTGTCATTAAGTAAACTCCAATTCTCAAAGAACTGACCTCCATTATTCGGTAGCTAATACTGAAATAAATTATTTAAAATTAGCACCGAATGCTTGTGCGGGATATTCATTGTCAAATACGAAAAAATATATCACAGCTTTGCTGTATTTTTAGTAAGGTTTATAAATGTAAGATGTTGTTTCAGTTAGTTTTCGCTCTTTTCTAAAGCAGTTTTGTTTTAATTTTATCCCGTTAGCAAACAACTTTTTTTCGATTTTAGTTCTTATGTTTGTATGACTTATTAACGCAGTTCCGAGTCAAAAATATTTGCTTATTATTTCAACATGTTTCATTTTATTTATTTATGTATTTATTTTATTTCTTTTAATGGGTTTCTTTCCCCATTCCATAGTTTAATAATGATTGCATATTATTCCAAAATATACTGATACGATTTGCCATCCAGATGTTTGCGCTTGTGTGCCTTCCACTGATTGGAAGCGTTAGCCCCAGTGTCGTGTGCGCACATCCAGTGAAGAATGAGCGGAGTGGCAGCTCACATTTTTGATTTCCCGCAGGCTGAGTGGAACTCAAAAAGTGGCTTTTTGCCAGTTTTTTTTTTTTTTCTCTCTTTTCCTATCACCATCCCGTCGCCTCCAATTTCAGACCGGTGGCACCAGGGCTGGGCTGCCTTGTTTTTTTTGCAGGTGCTTGACTTGTTATTTACGCCACAAGTAAAAAATAAAGGTGATGCCAGCTGACCTTGGCGCCACTTTAAATTTTTATCTGTGGAATGAAAAGGGGGGCTTCGCGGCGCCTTGTGTGACGTTTAAGGCACAAACAACACTTTTACAAGCACGGTAATAGTTTGTTGTCGGCCATTAGTCGGAGGTCGCGACCTGTCACGCCACAGGATTTGTCTCACAAATCCATCAAGGAACCAGACTGGAAAAGAGGACTTGTTGGGTCGTTGTCATTTTTTTAAAAAAAAGAACAAAAAATCCAGTGAGAATTTTTTTTCAAATTTCTTTGGGGGCTGCAAGAGCAACTCGCTTTGCTTTTCCTCAAAGGGTCGCGTACAGAAATATTGAAGGAAGCAATCATATGTTGTAGTTGTTTTTCGAAAACGGCGAAAAAGAGTACGCCCTGTTGAAGTAACAAAAAAGTTGTTGTTTTTTTTGTATATGCTGCCTGCCTATGCCAAATTCCTATCCCGTTGATCCTAAGCCAAAAACTAACCTGCAACTATCGCATTGACTCCTAATATGAACCCAAACATTTATCTGAACCTACCCGGCGACTACTCATATTTTCTTACTGACAATGAGCCCGTACCTTTTTTCCTATCACCCCGCCCTAACCTCAAGCACTTTAACCCAACGTATGTATTATTTCTTAAACTGACAAGCAGTAAATTGAGTGACGAATAATGACTTAACTTCGACTCCCCAAAAAATAAATAATAAATGTTGCCACTTCCACAACAATCCAATTAACTTTCGATCCTCTTAAGTTCTTCTCGGGGTTCTTAATTTCAAAACTGGAGACAACTTTGTAGTTTTAGTTGTCTGGACGATTTCCGGTGATCATCTTTATCTGGGAGTAGGAGGGAGACGAGAGACGTCGCGCAACAATATCAGGCAGTGGCGGCGGCGGCGTGTTTAGTTGAGGCTTGTAATTACTTTGGGACGAGCTCTGATGCTTCCTGTGGAGGTGGGGAGCGTTTTCTTCTGCTCTGCTAAGAGGCCAAGAAGACGGATAAGCTGAAGGGGCGGGCTGGACGCCGACTGAGTGCCTGGTCTAATTTCACAGCGATATAGCCCACTGAATTGTGGAGGTGTGTTTTTAATAAATAAAGAAAGAAATCAATGAATGAAATCATGGCTACCTGTGTGGAAATGTGGCCGAAAGCAAATAGGTGGTGCTGGAATTCTGAATTGTGAATCAATTTTAGTGGCAATTTTGTAGTCTGTTTTTTTTTAATTCTTTCATGCACCAATAATGATAACCGGATAACATGAATGAAGTTGCAATATAAATAATAATAATAAGAAAAAAGATGTCATGTTTCAAAACAGTCTGAATCGTGTGTAGAAAAAAAGTTCGTCACGTGAGATGAAGCTACAAAGAAAAAAAAGTCTTGGTTGTGAAAATAAAGGTTGTGGTGCCGCAAGAAAAAAAAATGACAAAATTGTGAGGACAAAGTCAATGTTAGAGTGAATTTGTCACGTTGTGAGAGCAAAAGTCTGGAGGTTTGGATTTTTCAGAAAAAATTTTTTGAAATGTTAATCTTTTGAGAAAAAAAGTTGAAATGTTCGAAAAATATGTATGAGAAGGTGGCAAAAAAATGCAATCAACTTCACAACAACTCTTAATATTTTGCTGAAATGAAACAGTGCGACGACGTTTCACATGATCAGAATTTCATAAATTGTGTATTAACAGATGCAATGGAAACATTTGCATAATGTCTCCGCACTGGTAATGTCCTAATCATGAAATGTCATCTTACAGTGAATCCGAGCCGCTCTCTTGACATCATTGTCCCGACTTTCCAACTAAGTGAAGTGGCATAGTCAGCAGACAACAACGCCGCTGCGGCTGTGGCGGCATCCACACGTCTTAAAAATAGACCTGGCTCTCCGCCTCTCCTCGTTCACCTTTCATCATAATGTGTGAGCGTCAGCGTCACACACCTGCTGAGGCCGCAGCGCTGTTGTGTGCTCTTCGTGCGCTGCAGTCTCATTGTGTTTGTCAGGTTTTGCGCACGGAAGGTCAAACAATATGATATTCTCATTACTTTTTTAATATATTTTTTTTAAATTATTAAGTCACAGGAAGTTAGATGGGAAACAAATCTTTGCGTGTGTAGCAGATTCTAAGTGCTTTCTCATCATGATTACCGCCACCTCTAGGACAGGAGTGGAACTGCACGTTTTTGTTTTTTTACAATCAAATAAGTCACACATAGTTCATATTTTGGAGCTTTGATGGACGTCTGTGTTCAAAAGTATTCAATTTGTATTTCAGAACATTTTTTTAAAGTCTTTACGAGGAAAAAAAGGCGTGAGAATTCATGTTATGTTGACATCATGAGAAAATGCTGCGAGAACAATTCAGAATCTGACAAAATTGTTTTGGAGTCGTATAGATAGAATAAAAAAGTTTGTGACTAAAAAACCAACTTAGATGGGAAACTTGCCAGTCAAATGCAGTTTTTAGAAAACACTCAAGGTCATATTTTTCATTTCTCATGAATAATTAAATCAAGCTAAACACAGTCCAGTACTTTTGAAATGACTGTAAAAGTGCCTTGTAGCAACTTGTGTTGGGATTTTCCACTTTCCAAAAGGAGGTTGACCATGTTTAATCAATCTGCGGCACTATATCTTCCGGTGTTTATTTTCTCACAAGCGATGCGGAAAAGCATGATCATAAAAGTGGAGGGAATGAGTTCCGTGCTACACTGCGTGCTGAAGTCAAGTTTAAAGCGTGGAGGAAGCGGAGCAGAACGAGGCTATTTGGCTCTGTGAGAAGCGGGCCGCTATCGCTGGTGTCGTTCACCGCATCCAAAGCACTCTCGGGATGCCGTCCGAGAGGACGTGATGCGTTATCGCATATCGTAATCCCGTTCAAGGATTATAGGATGTGAAGTCAGCAGACACTGAAGCACAGTCGAAATGGACTCCTTCTGTTCAGCCCTTGCCCTTTGGACTCCCATAGTTAGTTATGTGGTCAAATAGTTCATTTGTTAATTAGTTCTATTGTTGGTTGGTCAGTGACTTTTTTTTTTTGTGAGTTAGCTAGATATCTAGTTAGTTAGCTAGCTATCTATGTGCTCAAATTTTTCATTTAATTGGTTCTTTTGTTGGTTTGTCAATGACTTTATTTTTTTGTTAGCTAGATAGCTAGTTAGTTACTTTAGTTGTTTAGTTAGTTAGCTAGCTAGGTATGTGGTCAAATAGTTCATTTGTTAATTGGTTCTTTTGTTGGTTGGTCAATGACTATGTTTTTGTGAGCGAGATATCTAGTGAGTTTAGTTAGTTAGTTAGCTAGCTAGCTAGATTACTACAACAGTCGTTGCTCATTTTGTGATACATGCGCGTTACCATCACCTACAAGTCCGAAGTTGAAGTGTATAATTTTGTCATGATGAATTTTATTTTAATCAAATGAGTCAAACATTTTCAGTGTTTTTCTCGTCTTGGCAGAGATTTAAGGGGTGTGCCTTCCGTTAGTAACACAAACAAACAAAACTTGGCGTTCAAGTAAAATGCTATCAGGATAAAGTCTGAATTTTGATGCGATTTGGGCTATTCTAGGCTTGTGTAGCGCTTTTCCAAATACAAGGCACTCAAAGAGTCAACTTCATTTGATTGCAAACGTTTGATTAAACTGATCGGATGACATCACTTTTTCCGAAACGGTGTGTAGTGGTAATCGTCAAAAACAATTAGCAGTCCTTATTGTGCCCTGATGTTTCCTCATATCAGTGAGCATCTTTTAGTGTCTTGCGAAACTTGAGGTGAAAACTCCGGCGACTGTATGTATGTACACAACAGTGTTTAGCATAACAAGAGCAGCCGCTATGCGTTGCTGTCACAACTAATCACAGCAATCCTCCCATGATGCATCATTAAGTGAAATCATTAGAGGGCTGAAGAGTTTCTCATCAGGTCAATATTTCAACCTGTGGATCAATTAGGTTTTTATTTTGTTTATTTATTTATTTATTTTAACAAACAGGAATTCCTTGCCGTGTGCTGGATGCCGTTAATTGGATCGGCCTGCCACTCACTGACGAGTCTGCCGGGGGTTTAACAGCGACGAAGCTCGGCCGACCTGTCCGATCGCGTTTATCTCTTTTCCGTCACAGCTGGGGCAGTCGGTGGGATTATTGGCACGGGTGCCGACGTCGTTGATAAAGGAGGTTTTGTCATTAGAGGAGCAGTATTAGAGTTGAGGCTCATGTTTTTCCACCGGGGACACGACTACCGATTGGATCTGACGTTTATATAATGCAATGAAACACATTCGGTAGCGGCGCTCGTGTTATCCTGAAAAATACCTGAATATCCCCAGCCAATGTGAGAGAATCAAATTGGAGTGTGACTTGAAAAGAATCGCAGATGTAAGCAAAAGTTATGATCTGAGAAAAAAAGTTGCCGTGTGCAAGTAAAAGAAAAAAATTAAATCTTCATTGAGTAGTCATATAGTTAAGATAAATATATTTTATGTTAGGAAAAAAGTTCAAACTGTTACAAAAAATTGGTCTGAATGTTGTTATTATTTAAATTGAAATGTTACAAGTAAAAAAGCCATAGAAATGAATATTAAAATTCAAAAGAAAAATCGACCATAAAGAATTGTGGCTTTTGAGTGCGCTGCATTTAAAGGGAATAAAAGGAGCCACTTTTTTTGGCCATGATGTGGGTGTGCTGTGAACACTCCCACAGTGGCGCAGACCTCTTGCAGACCCGCTGTCCTGCACTCGCCTGCAAAACGACCAACATCGGGTCGAACCTGCCTCCTCACACAGTTGTGTCATGCAGGATTGGCGACAGGCGTGAAAATTGTCTTTAGTATTTGATAATTAAGTTGTAAAGTTTCTTGAAAAACGCATAAAAAAGTGTCAATGATTTTCTTCCACGATGTAAAAGACAAAAGTAGTTGGATAATTTTTAACGCATAATTCTCACCAACGATGTTTTAAAAAATAAAAAATAAAAAAAACGATAAATCCATCATTACCGTACTGTTTTTATGGCTTTGAACAAATCCATTTCAAAAGCTTCCACAGGTCCTGCTAAAGCAAGTGTGAAAATGTCAAATATGTATTGTGCAGATGTGTAAACAAGTTCAAATTGTTTTTGAAAGTCTGTGTGGAATAAATTGGGCAAAGTGCCTGCATGGACGCCAGTTTGAGCCGCAGTCACGCTGACAGCTGTGGCAGCCGCGTGGGAAACCGGGAAGCTCTAATTGAATGGAAAGGCACTTCCATTCCGGCTGCTTCTTTTTCCTGTCAGAAGGCATGTATGTATATATAGAAGTTAGTGGGTGAGCTGAATGGTGCAACCACTTAGTAAAACCATTCTAAAAAAACACTGCAATTTAAATCTGTAATCTGCAATTTAATTGGAAATTTAGAAGTTCCCGAAATCAAACATTTTGGGCTTTTTCACCTTGCTAATGGCCGTGACGTATGCTACACGTGTCTGGGACCGCGCTGTGTGAACCGTGGAAAATTTCCCTGATCTCGCCTATGAGGATTTTTTTTTGGGCCTCTTTTTTTTTTTTTTTTTTGCAACTCTGAAGCCGATTCTGTCAGAAGAGAAACAAGCTGGGACGCATCGAAACGTATAGCAAGACTATGGCTATACGGCACGAAGACTGCTACGTCTCATGTGGATAAAAATCGGGGGGGGGGGGGTTATAAGGTCGCATCAGTCAAGTCAAAATGTGGAGAGAAAATAGTGTTGGGAGAAAAAAAAAAGTTTGCAAGAAGAAAAATCAGAATAGCCAATGGAAAGAGTTCGCATTAAAGCACCTCACTCTTCCCACTTTTAATGATAGGTATTCCAATACATTCTTGGAAGTTAAGTCAACTGTCAGTCACAGATTTTTTGTGGGGGGGGGGCGAAAAAGTTTTTCTCCAAAGTTCCACATGTGTGATGTCGGTGCTGTTCCGGGCCCATTACTCTCCTTTTGAAGCCGAGTGTGAAATGGGCTTTAAACCACTTTGGCTGCTCGCAGCTACATTAGCGACTGCCGTGAAAAGGACGTCTTATCTGTTTGGCTGCAAATGAGCAAAGTCATTATTGCGACTTTTTGGGGTTCAGCGAAATGCGGCCCAACTCAGAATCCTCTCAAAGTCGGTGCAGCACGGGGGGAATTGAATGCAGCCGAGGGGAGCGGGAGGTGGGGGGGACACACCAGAGGGCACCTTCCACAATCCTGTCACCGGCTTCATTTGAAATTATCTGCTGAAGTACAAAACAACAACAGAAAAGCCTTGCTAGTTCCTCACGCCCTTGCGGATAGTTCATTCGGTCATTTTCAAAAGTGCCGGAAAACGTACTGTGCGGGATTCACAACTAAAGGTGAATAAATGCTCCAAATCGGCAAAGGCACCAAGTCTGTAGCTTTTTGTTGACATGTAAGGTTACAAACAAGTGCTAAGCTTGTGTGAAGGTCTTTACGAAATAGCACACTGTTGAACGGACTACAGTTTCAAAAAATAAACAATACCAGGAATGGGTGACTTAATGTGCTTCAAACGAACTGTCAACGGTTCATGGGAAGACTAGAAATTGCTGTTGTTTTTACACACTTTTGTACTTTTTGTATTCGCGTCCGATTCCCAGGATGCATTGCGCCGTGCAATGCTGAACTTGTTCCGCGATCAGTTATTAATCCTTGTTTAAATGTGTTATGTTGGGCGTAGTACGTGTGTCTGGATTAACTGTCACGTTAAGTGTAAATTGCGCGTTGTAAACAGGAAACTGTAACTTGGCCGAACGACGGCCGTCGCTCGTCAGTGATCAGTCACTACAGTCAGCAGCTGTTCAAAAGCTGTTTTAATCAGTCTTAATGTCACATTTGCGCATCAGACACTACAGTGTATTCTTCTGGACGTCTGGTCAGCCATTTTGGTTTTAATGACTCTTTACTGACAATGGCTGATGACACACTCGTGTTCTCTGTCGTGCCTGTTGCACAAATTTTACATACAGTCTCATGCATATTGCAGAAAACAGCTTTTGAGTAACTGTCCGGTGTAGTGACATTTATTTAAAAAGACAAAATATGTTACTCTATTCAATTCTATTCAATGATGTTACATTAATTGTAGCACATTATATTGCATTCAGCTAATTGGTTCGGGGGGACCTTCGAAGCAACTAAAGAGCCATCCAAGCGCCGTCAATCATTCCTCAAGTGTGCCTAATGTGAGGGGAGGTCCTCTCCCAGCCAGGGGAGCATGCCCCCCTTTAATTACAAGTGCCGGACAAATGTCACCTGTGGGGGTTCGGCCGTCATGCGTTTGTGTTCTATCGGCCTCCGGCGGCGGGGCGGGCTTCTCAGCCCTTTCTCTCTCCCTCTTTCAATGTCACTATCTCTGTATGTTTCTTCGGGAGATAGAAAATGACAGCGTCCCCACTCTCATCTCATCTGGCTCTCAGGAAACTGTCTGCCGTGATGAATCATCTCATCATGCGGAGATGGAGAAGACGAGGGGGCGGCAGCAGTACACACATTTCCTGTTTGTACGATTTGAAAGGCGCCCTTCTTGCCTATTAAAAAAAAACCCCAAAAAAACAGTATACAACGGTGTCTTGATCTACGAGTTCGTTCAAAACATAGGCCGTAATTCAGCTGGAAATTTGCGAGCGCAAACTTCAGTGGACTGTACAGTGGAAGTGAGCTCATCTCAACTCACGTCTCAATCAGCAGCGCTTTGACGAAATTCTTTTTTAAAAAGCTGCTGTTTATCGTCTCTCCCGGTTGAAGTTTACTGTCAAACTAAACACAGAGGAAAAAGAATTACACGCTGTGTATTCGAAACCAAACGGCTGCCAAAGGGAAAGGCAACATACAATGGAAAATTCCATTTACATGCTAACGATTAGCATCTTATATGGCAGTTTCAGAGCTGTTTAAGCAGAGGATACTTGAAGCAACACATGTTGACAGACAGCATATATTCTTTTTCCTCTGCGAGGAAAAGACCGACTTTAATCACTGCAGCGTTTTGAGCCAACGAGAATGTGAATACAGACAGGCGATTGTTTTCTTCAATTGTTTGTGTGACTGTATTATACTACCCCCTGGTGGCCGAGGTGGGTACACCAGAAGGAGCAGTATTAGAAGCATTAAATTGCGATGCATTAACTCTTTCACTCGTCCACATTTTTTAGTTTGGGGGCGCTGGAATGGATTTGTGGCATTTGCATTCATTTCAATGGGGACTGATGATTTGAAACATGAGCATTCGAAGTGACAAGCCTGGCCACAAAACGACTTCAGCTTGTATCTAAAGGCACCACCGTATGTGCCAACTGTTAGCATCTTAGAATTTGATCATTTCTCTTGTGATATTGTGCCCAATACATGAATATATTGTCAAATCTTTCTCAGCCATAGCGCTTTCTGTCCTCAGGTTCCTATCTTGCTATATGTTAGCATACATTTGAAATCGTACCCAACCTCACTGCAAGATGGAAAACCCCTGAGCGACGTACGTTAGCATAGCAAAGCACAGTTTTATCAATTTTCTTTCTTAAATAGGATCTGGTTTCATGCATTATGTAAAATCCCTCTCGAGCTGCCTCAATGCGTGTTGCGCTCGCATCGCTCTCTTGCAACGGTACATATTAGCGGAACAACTGTTTGCATATTAGCATATCATACGTGTTTATTCAAAAGTCTGACGAGCATTTTATGAGTTCTCTTCTGAAGTAAAATCCTTTTTGATCCTCCTTAGAGCTTCATGTATTCGGGTCGCCGTCTTGCTATCGGTTAGCGTACCAACAGTTAACAGGTTCGAAGTTTCTAGCCTCAGAATGTCCTTTTTACTCCGCGTTGGAGCTTTGATGAGACAAATTCCGTTTTATGTTCCACATTAATCAGTGTGCTCCTGTTGCTCCTCCTCCTTTGCAGTGCATTCGACACCCCCCCCCCACCCCCCGGGGGGTACGGTTCTTGCCCGGTCGGTGGCGTGTTCAGAATGGGAGCTTCTTAATTAGGCCTCTGATGCTCCAATCAAGATGTAATGACGGCCATGTCTCTGCAGAGGTGAGCTGACTGTTTAGTAATCCACCCCCCCCCCAACATATGAACATATGTGTTTGAAAATATGTGCGTGAAAGGTGTGTGTGTGGTCAGTCACCAGGTTGCTCTGTTGCTCTTTGTTAGGATAGCAATAGTTAGCGTGTTAGCATTCTATTAGGAAGCACATATTTTTATTCCACGACATATTATTTTAGTGCTTCAGGTTCAGAGTGAATATCAATATTGTTAGAATTCTATAGATGAACTCCCCCCCACAATCCCCCCTAGAGCCCGCGGCAAGATGAAATGTTTGCTCGAGTGGCAGCTTTTGATGTAGCATATATAAATCCAATCAGATGACTTGGATGTCGCATGGCACTTGAAATGTGAGGCCTGTGGTTGTAAAACAGATGTAATCGCGATGGCCCTTGTGGAAAAACTCACACATGGATGTCTTCATCGCCAAGCTGCTCCTCCCACGCACTTGTCGTCTTCCTCGCGCGAGATTGATGCTTTCCTCATCTTGACATGGGCCGGGCCTCTTCGTCACGCACAGAACCGCCACTGTGTGGTCTTTGGAGTCGTGCTCGGATCAATTGTAGAATTGCCTATCCAAATACACATACACAGCAGTGCCGTAGGAGGAGGAGGACGACAGCTAATTTTCATGTGTTTCCATGTAAACTTAATTAAAAAATAATAAAAAATAAATAAATACAAAATTTACTGACGAGAAAACCATCATGGTAGTTCTCCTCCTGTTACTTTTTGTCCGCCTTTTTGTAATGGCCGCCCCCGACAGCGCCAGAGTGGAACATTCTTGACCGTGTGTTGTTTTTCCCTACATAGTCAGAACCCAATTTTTGTGGTTGTTGTTGTAACATTAATTCTCATTACTTTAGCGCACCAAATGGCAGTTCTAATACCAACCGCGAGAAGCGATAACAAAATTAGCGATGAAGGAAAATACGTGTAACCAAAAACATGGTATCTGCTAGCGTAAAACAAGAAAGATACAAAGGACAAAGCGTCTAACTGACCGCTATACTGCCACCTACAGGACATGAGTGGAAAGTTAGACACTGGTGCTAATGCTACTGCTATCTGCAAGCGTATAACAAGAAAACCATGAAGTATAACACATGATAGCAACCACTTTGAGCTAATGCTACATGCGATCTGCTTGCAGAAAACATCTCACTGACCGGGTTACTGCCACCTACAGGACTGGAGTGGAATATTATCCACCGGTACGAAGTAGACCTTTGAGCAAAAAAACTAATAAAATAGCCGGGTGTCAATGTCCCCAACTCGTTGACAAGGGTGAGTCAACAAACTTTGAAAAAAAGTGTCCTAATGATGCCACGGTAGTGTTGAAGAGGTGTCTGGTGATGGATGGGGAAGCTTTAGCTGTCTTTTGGAAAAGCAGTCATTAGCTGCAGAGATTGGGATGAATGGCGCTTTTATGTCAAGGTGTTCTGGAAGGGTAGAAAACAAAGACGGCGGCTCCCCGCGGTCGTATGCCAAAGTGAAGACGGGACCCCCGGAGAGTGACGTTTGATTTGCTTTAGGATGACATCATCAGAGATTGAGGATTAAGAGGCCCGAGGTTAAATGAACGCAAAAGAGTTTCAGGAGGATGTGCAAAAGTTTTCCCTCTCAAAGTTAACAGTTAGTGCCTTATTGATGGAATCTGCTCACCTTGGAAGGTGACGGAACAGGAAGTGACATCCTGCCTTTATGCCACTCCAAAAATGTTTTGGACATAAATTGAACAGGAAGTTATCCGTTTTAGTTTGAAGAAAACATTTTGGCGGTGGATTGCAGGAAAACGGCTTCTAAAGTTTGGAAAAATTATCCCCCGTTCATATATTCACTGAGTGACATCAAATTTGGTGGATATGTTCCTCATAACAATACCCACAAAAAAGTCTCAGGCTGTCCATGCCCAAAATTAAACAGGAAGTTGTCCATTTTGGTTTGTAGCACTGAGTTACCTCTTTTAGCGCCGTTGACAAGAAATGCCTTCAATGGGAATTCAAACAAGGAACTCCGCCGACGTCAATTGCCGTCAGCTATGTTTTTTTTTATTTTTTTTTTTTTAAATAAAGTCTTGGCCAATTCTTATTTGTTCATTTAGCAGGAAAAGTTAAAAAACAAAAACAAAAAAAACATCGACTATGGCGAGCAGATGGCAGCATTGGATCTCACCGTGTGTTGTAAAAATGTGTAAGCTCCTAAAACCTGGTGGACTGTCGGAAATGCGACTGTTACAAGCAGCTTGTGAGTGATCAAAGTGTTTCTCGTGTTAACAAAGACTGTCACAAAAACGAGATGACTGAGACTATTTAAATTTTGAAGTAGAAGCGATGAGGTAATGCACGTACACACACACACACACACACACACACACACACACACACACACACACGCACACACACACAGGCGCACCACATGCATGGCACGCATGCACACACACACGCTACTAAATACTATGACTACTACTAAATAGCGTGCAAATAGTTTGTAAAGTTTCTCAAATCTAAAATTGTTACGCTGGTGATTCATTGTAAATACATTTTCTATCAAAAGCACATTTTCATTGTTGTTGATATTTTATAGAAGAAAAAGACTGTTGAGATGTTTGAGGCATCACTAAAGCAACAATTATTAGCATCGAAAGCCCCTAACCTACCGAGTGTTTGCGTCTATAGCAGATGTTGATTTTTATTTTTTTCCATTACGGTTTGTTTAAGGTCGCAGTTGTAAAGATGTTGGCCAGATGTTCTGCAACAGTTTTAACAATTGCGAATTTTCTTTTTGTTTTGTTTTTGTTTTTCTTCTCTTTCAGTTTTTTCTTGTCTTTGCAGTTCCTTGAGGTTTTGCCTTTAAAAGGGGTGGCGCGAGGGACCCGTTCGTCGCTGCTGGGGCCTTTAATTATGATTAGACTTTATGATTTCCTTGTCTTGAAGGCATTTCAAACAGTTCATCCCAAGTTTTATTTGTTCTTAGAATTGAAAAGGCTGTACCGTATATGCGCATAGATCCGAGCCACATTCATCCTCCACTCATTCGTCAACTATTTGGAAAAGCGGCGAGAGAGCAGGGGGGATGGGGATGAGAGTTGCCGCCGGGGCCGCTTTGCTACACTTCACAGGCAGCCATCTAATTACTTTTCTTCCTAACTAACTAACGAGGACTCTCAGAACAGCAGGGGGAACAACAAATATCTAAAGGGCCCCGGCATAATCCCCCCCACACGGTATATATGCTCTTTCACAAAGTATAAAATAAGAATCAAAAAGAAAGTCAAGCGGCTGGTGATACACAGCATCTACAATGAAGCCCGGTTATTTGTAGAAGTTTGGGACCAAGCACCGACATGAAAAGTGCGTTATGGTTGCCCTCTGACTCTTAAAATATTGCATATGTTAAAAAGTTGGGCAAAGTCAAAATTTCAAAACAAACTTTGAAAAATACAGGCATGTATTCTTTATCCTCTGTGAAAACAACAAATGTTATTGCATCTTAGGTGAGACACTCTTCTTCTGCGTTTCATCACTGAATCTGTGTGTCGTAAATATACATTATCCTGCCCCCGGTAGCACGGTGCACACACCCGAGCGAGCTGCAGGATGCCCTTTGGATTCGCATGATGCAGCATCTTTCTATTTAAATTTGTTGTTACTGTATATTTTCATAAAACCTAATACTGAAGAGTGCCGTTTTTATGACTATTGAAAAACATTTGTCGCCGGAACAGATTAAAAGCATTTCCACTCATTTCAATAGGAAAAGATGATTTGAGATCAGATTTTTTTTTTGTGCGTGTGTTTTGAGTGCGACCACGGGATGATTCAAAAGAAAGAAGTCAAGGCATCTTGTAGGTGCGTTTTGCAAATTGTGAGTCACGAATCGGCGGTGACTCACTTTTATGTCTATACACTCAGCTATTAGTTACATTTAATTTCACACCACATAAAGTTGGCTGTCATTATCCCCCCCCCCCCCAACCACCCCACACTGTGAAACGTGCTCAAGAGCTCGTCAGCCGTGGAATATGCGATACCTCCGAATTATTGGAAATCAAATCATGAAACAATAAAGCCCATCTGCCTGTCGTCAGCCCACCCACTCACTCACTCGCTCACTTGTCTTAAAAGCAACCTCTGTTATCATTCCGTCCTCGTCTTAATGCGTCTCCAGATAAGCCACGAGAGCCGTTGGGTTGTTTTTTTCCAAATGGAAGTGATTTGTTTCTTTCCTCCCTTGCCGCCGTTATCTTCAGCTGCTTGTAAAAGGAGGGAAAATTTTTTACTGGTGTCTAATATGTAAAGTGCAGCATAAAAGCATCTAAATTAGCGTATAGCACACGTCAATCCCTGCAAATGTGACATTTATAGTCAGCCGACGTCCCGGAATGCAACAAATGACTCAAACGGAATGAATTCCTGCCTCAAAAAAACGGCAATATTTCAGGCCTCCGATTTGGCGAAGTGTACGAGTGAATGGCTGACTGTGATGAAAGTCGCAAAACGGGCTGACTGATGACAGGACGCGGCTGCCGCTGTCCATCATCTGCACTCACTGGACAGATCATTAGGTACAACTTATGACGGTCAGTACAAGAACGTACGAAGGAGAATGCGTGCAGGGCGGGGAAAAAAAATGTTCGAAAAAGTACTAAAGACACAAGAATAATTTTATCCATATTCTCACTACCACACTGCTTTCGCACATCACACATTCCCCCACTGCCTTGATACCAAGGAGTTGCACGAAGCCCTTTATTATTTTATTCATTTTTGTTTTTTAAGAAAAAAAAACCCACCAAAAATGTCTTTTTACGTCTTGGCACTAAATGGTAGGGTTTTTGCAAATGTATTTTTACATTTCGGCACTGAATGAGTTCGGCGTTCACTATGACAACTTCACAAATTTCTACCCAGCAATTGTGGCGTAATTGGTCAGCTGTAATTTTCTGGCAAAATATTTTGGGGGAAAAAAAAAAGAGCTCAACAAATATGACGGTGTGTAAATAAATGCCTTGAAACACCGCCGGCCACATTTTGCCCACCACCGCGTTTCAGTCTGGCTGGCACAATCCCGTAACCCCGCACAGCTACTTCCAATGTATCGTTGAAGCGACTCGGCACCGCAATTAAATGCCCAAAGCGTTGCGTGCTCGTGATTGAGGATGCTAATTAAGACCTTGCGGGGAATGTGACATTTGCACGCCGGAGAGGCCGAGCGTAATGAGGGACGACGCTGCCAGCGCGGGGGGTTCTCGGGACACTCGTTCAATCGGAACCCGCTTTTTATTGATCGTGATGCCGAGCGGTATATTGACAATAGAAGGCGCGCGCTTCTCCACACCGTGCACGTCTTTTGTTTTATGGTCACGCATAAAACGTAGACAAGCAATCTAGCGGCACGGCCAAACAATGACAGATTGTTCGTTGCGCCCCTTTTCTTTCATACGGCAACGGGCCACAAAAGATTGCATCGCCCCGTCTTGTTCGCCATAAAAAGATGATTTTGGGGTGCAAAAAGCCCAAGGCGAAAAAAACCCCACCGGTAGTTCAAAGACTTTGCTCTCTAGTTTCTTCGTTGTTTAGTTAGCTTGCATTTTTGTTTGTTCGCTTTTTGAAAAAGACGTAAGCGACTTTCTCCAAAAATGTTTTATGCATACTGCATGAGATTTTATTTCACATCAAGGTTATTGAGGTGAACAAAAAAATATTGAAATGGCCGAAACAAAAAAAAAAAACGGAAAAAAATATATTTTTCTTTACAGAATAAAACAAAAATGACAATGATTTTTTTTTAAAGAAAAACAACTAAAAGTTCATTTTACTTTATATAAAAAAATATAAATACAATGAAAATGTCCTTCGTTTTTGTCTTTGTCAATTTATATCATATAAGAGCTTTACACAATACTTTGACCGTTTTTTATCTTGCACTCGGCAAATACTCCATATATTTAAAAAATATATAACTAAAAGTAATACTAAAACTAATAAAAACTAAATTATTACGAAGAAATTCAATCAATAAATAAAAATGAACAAAAACTCAAAAGTAACTGAAAAAAAAAAGTAAAAACGAACTGACATCTAACTCTAATAAGAAAATCCCAAACAATATTATAACACCTGTTTCACATCTGGGAAAAGATGCACATTTTCTTTTAGGCAACTGTTTTACTTGCTAGTTAGAACCTTTGTTCTTTTATTTTTGGGGCAGCTGGACTTCGGAAGGCAACATCATCAAACCTTGTGCTGTATTTTTCAGACGAGAAATCACACTAGTCCAAAAAATGCTTGCAAAAAAAAACATTTATACAGGGGTGTGTAGACTTTTTATATCCCCCGTATGATCCAATGAAAAAATGTTTTTAGCACCGTCTGCGAAGTTTATTCCAAAGAAAATCCAACTTTTTTCCAAGTGAATTCTGATGCTGCGCAGCAGGCTTTGTTTACGCGACTGTATGATTTATTTTGCTCTCATTGGCCCCCTAAATCCAAAGCGTTCCGCCTGCAGGGGGTCCTGAATTAGCCTCGTAGAGCTGTCAAACGGAGCCCTCGTCTTGGCTGCTAATTATTTCTTTTCTTTTTGGAAAGAATGTGCTGGCTGCCTTACTCTGTGATTCTTCCGCGTTGAAACATGCAGTTAAAGCGTCACAAAAAAATGCAGCACGTCGGGCGAGAACAACTCGCAAAGGCACAAATGATGCATTCTGGAAAATTCGGAATTTTCAGAGCTTTCAATGAATGCAGGGGAACAAACGGAACGGAATTCCACTCCAGTTCCGAAAATTGTGGCCACAGTATCCCGCATTTGTAATGACGGCGAAATACCCCCCCCCCCCCCCCCACTCCAAAAAAAAACAAAAAACGTAACTATAATATTCACAATTACAAAATTTTTGTGAGAATATAAGTGAAGGCAAAAATCTGAATATTACCCGTGAAAGAGGCGATAAGAGCTGCACTGTTATGAGTCGAGTCCAAATATCAATTTTGCAGCCTCGTGTCGAAGCGGCGACAGGAACTGATTGGCTAACAGAGAGAAAGGAGGCGGGCACATGACGGGAAGTCACATTCCTCAGTCAAAGTGCTGCTAAGACAGACGCGAGATTTATCTAGAAATCGCCAGTCGGCGTCGATACGTTCCCAACAACTCTGAGATGAGCTCAGCTGCTAACAGAGAGAAAGGAGGCGGGGACATGATGGGAAGTCACACTCCTCAGTCAAAGTGCTGCTAAAACAGACGCTAGATTTATCTAGAAATCGCCAGTCGGCATCGATACGTTCCCAACAACTCTGAGATGAGCTCAGCGTTCACACTTGCTGTAATTTCTTCACCCACCACAATTGAATTGCCGGCCTCCCTGTGTGGAGTTTGCATGTTCTCCCCCGGGCCTGCGTGGGTTTTCTCCGGGTACTCCGGTTTCCTCCCACATTCCAAAAACATGCATGAACACTCAAATTTGTCCCGAGGCGTGAGTGTGAGCGCGGATGGTCTTTACGTCTGTATGTGCCCTGCGATTGGCAGGCGACCGGTTCAGGGTGTCCCCCGCCTACTGCCCAAAGACAGCTGGGATAGGCTCCGGCAACCTGCCTCTGTGGCCTTATGTGTGTGCGCCTTTTTTTCTGTCCATTTTAATATGAGGGCCTCCGTGTCCCTCTTGTGTCTTTGTATGTAGTCACTGTGCGTGTGCGCAACCACCACCCTTCATAACGCGCACGCCGACTTCAAATTCAATCTCTCGGGATTCCCAAATAGATGAGCGTGCGATAAGCGTCCTTCCCAGAATGCCTAATCTCCGCCCTCAGCCTCCCGCCACGCCTCGGCCCGACATCGGACTGACGACGCCTGCCGCCAAAGTCAAATCGTTCCATCTGCGCCGGAATTGATTGGTCCCTCTCCGGGCCTTCTCTCCGGTGGCCCTCGGCTCGCGTGATGGAGGTGCATCCTAATGACGTCCCGGTGGCCAGGTTGCCGTTATTGAAGCCGCGCGCGGTGCTCGCCAGACAGCGGCAAATTGAAATTGCATGAGTTGGTCTTGCTGGGCCAAAATAGGGAAAGGAAAGGAAATTCAAAACGAGGATGCTGGTTAACCGATGAAAAGGTACAGCACTCACACCCACAAAAAAAAAAAAAAAAAAAAAAAAAAAAAAGGGTTTGAATGACGTTTCGATATCTGCATTTGCGACAACCTGCCGGATTAGGACAACTAACTATTCTACGATGTGTAATCGCAATAGAGAAGACGCTTGGTTATCAGCTTTTATACAAATGGGTGCATGTCTGTGCGATGAATCACATATTGGCTCTTTGGGAGGTTGTGTGACTTTGACTGAAAACAACGTCCCTTTAAAAAAAAAAAAAGGGGGGGGGCGCATTGAACCTTTTATTGTCGGACATAAAAGCGGCCATTACGGACACAATGTCACCCTCCTCCAGCCTGAATTAATGGAGCCGGTCCAGGGAAGATGGCCGCCATTAAGGGAGGCAGGGCGGGGGGACACGAAGGCAGGACGCTCGTTGCCGCTCATCCATCCGCCATGCGTGATGATGACAAGTTCATTGCTATGTCACAACCTCCATCGGGCATCGAGGATTATTTATTACAGCCGAGTCGTATTCTCGACTTGGGAGTGTTCCCTCACATATTCAGGATTTACTTATTTGCGCATCTTTTTCGAGTATTTTCTGTTGCGGGGGCGCCATCTTGTGGTATTTAGGTGCCAAGGAACTATGTTGAAGTGATTTATGTCGTGTTTTCCTGGCATATTTGCGGCAGCAAATCTTGTGAGACGTCATCTCAGGCGGCAATAAAACAAATTGTCAGATTCTTTTTTTTTTACTCCCGTGAATACTTTGCCCTACTTGGCCCCTGGTGGAAGTAGACTGTAACCAGCATGAGATATAAAAGGCCACTTGGTGACAATAACGCTCTGCAAATCCATGCCGGCTTCGTCTCCGTGACATCATTCAACTGGCTTCAAGATGAGCAGTTTTCATTTCATTTTTGTTTTACCTCACCAGGCCGTGTGTGAAATCAACAAAAATCCAAGAAGACTGAATAAAATGAAGCAGCGTCTTTAGGGACGAGCTCCAAAAGCTGCTAATCGGCAATTCATGCAAACATTTTACGCAGAACGCGGCCGTGACCCACATTTCCTTAAAATGTGCAAAAAATATGCTAAAAAGCACTGACGCGTCGGGGGCGTTGGTCTAATTTCACCACTTTTCCCGTCCCTGTGTGTGTTGTCGGGATATTTTGTCACCTAATTATGCGTCAAGATGGCGTTTTTCCACCCGCGACTTTTCCACGTCATTGACATGATTTCATTTGCATTGTATGTCACGGTACGACTTAGGGCAGTGGTTGAATCATCGCAGCATATCATAGCAACTCCCCCGCGGGGTGTCATTGACACGTAGCACCATGTTTTCACTTGGCATCTGTTTTTTTTGTTCAAATCAGTCATTTCAGAGTCCTTGAAAAGTTTGGAAAAATTAGCCGCGGGGATCCAGTTTCACCAATCAGCATTAAATTTGGTGGCCATGTTTGTCATTACAACAAAAACAGCTGTGATCAAAACTAAACACCAAGTTGGCCATTTTGGATCGAACCGGACCGGCAAATTTTGAGTAAAATTCCATGAAAAATGGCACCCGCCACCAGTTTCACCGACAAACACCGAATTTGGTGGACACGTTGATCGTAACAGGACGCACAAAAGAATCTCAAAGACCCGTGCCCGAAACTGAACAGGAAGTCAGCCATTTCGATTTGAAGTAGACATTTTATGTTGGATTTCATGAAGATGAAAAGTTTGGAAAAACTACCACCTCACACAGTTTCACAGATCGCCATCAAATTTGGTGGACTTCTCTCATCACAACGAAATTTAACAGTAGGTCAGTTATTTTAGTTTCAAGGAGATTTTTTTTAGGTGGTTTTATGTAAATGGAGCCTGGGAAGTTTGGAAAAAAAAACTAGGCCGTGTCACTCCATTCCAAAATTGGCATCAAATGCGGGCGGACATGGAAAAAGTCTCAAGGACCCATGCCCAAAATTAAACAGGAAGTCGGCCATTTTGGTTTCGATTCAACCGTTTTAGGGCATATTCCAGGTCGCATATGCTACAACCAAATCCGACGAGGGAATTTGGCCAAATGAGCCCCAACGGTACGCAAGAACACCCACGATAGATGGGCAACTCGAAATGGCAACGCTTTTTCCACCTACGCAGTCGAATGTTGACGATGCACATCATCAAAATGTGACGAGCATCGTGAAAAGCCTCCGCGAGAAAAAAACACACAAAAAAAAAAAAACGGCCTGAAAAGTTCGCAGAAAAGTTCGAAGAAATTCATAGAATGATGGATGGATGGAAATAATTTGACAATACATAAAAAATAAATAAATAAAAACCAGCGCTGGAGGACAGTAGAAGTACTCTGGGCCTCTCCCGTCCCATCTGTCCTTCGCAGAAAAGTTTGAAGAAATTAATAGAATGGTGGATGGATGGAAATAATTTTACAATACATAAAAAAAAATAAAATAAAAACCAGCGCTGGAGGACAATAGAAGTACTCTGGGCCTCTCCCGTCCCATCTGTCCAGCGTTTGGCGGTGGGAACGGACCCCTTCAGCGACACCCCCTTAATAGAGAGCGGTGCGCCTCCGTCTCTTGAAAAGAGTACCAGTGCCAATGGCCTGGCTTTTGTCCGGTATACCCCCCCCCCCCCACCCCCACCCTCGTCCCACAGCGTTTCCCTCGCACCCTGCGCTTGTATTAGGGAAAGACATGCGTTTTGTTCAAGTGCAAATGAGAAAATGGGATTCCAGCTGGGCGGGTCTTCCTTTGGTCAAACTGTCATTTCAAATGTTTTGACCTCACGCGAGATCAGTCGTGATGGGAAGAAGGTTCCAACACGGACGCACGCACGCACGCTTGTCTTATGCAGGCAGGGGCAGTGAGTCAAAAACGAGAGCAGTCATAGCAAACCGGCATGACAAAACTTTGCATTCAAATTGCAGAAGTACGATAAAATGTCAACGCACATCCGCTCTTAAAAGCCGTTCCGCCAATCAATCGGCGAAAAGACGGAAGTGATGACGGCTCTTAGGTGGGGAAATGCATTTAGGAATGGAAGGCCCCACCTTGGCCCGATCTGTTGCGTTGAAGAGGAGTTACTGCACATTTCAAACTTTTAATACGAGTTGCCGGGTTAAAAGTTTTGCGCGCCAAAGTGGAAGCGTGTCACAAAATGGTCAGAAATGAAGCCTTTCATATGCCCCGTAACCTGATCAAATGATCAGCTATCCACTTTAGTAACCGCTGTCCCTGAAAGGGTTAAACCATTTTATTTGTCAATATCTGCTCGTCCAAATATACTGTATGTATATTTTGATTTTTTTTTTTAATTCTCCTTTTTATTCAAGTCGATTCAACTGAGCAACAAGGTGGCACTCTAGCGCCCCCTTTGGAGCAGCTTCCACTAATTATTACGAAAAAGGATCCAAAAATCCACCATTTGTCACACGTAATTCAAACCCTCGCGTCTCTCCGGCGACAAAACGAATCGCGCGCGTCCCCCCGAACGAGAGGCACATTTTGTTCTCTGATAGTGTTTAAAGCCTTTAAGGACCGGCGATGCTATCGCCGACCGTGAAAATGTTTGCCGTTTATTGATGTTTTGTTTTTCTTCCCCCCCCCAGTGATGAAATATGTGGCAAAACCATCGATCCCGAACTCCATTTCCTCGTCGCACAGCGCCAGAGAAAAGCAATTATGAGGTAATATGAGACGAGTCGTGTGTACAATAATTAAACGAGCCTCCCTGTAGATGCCGGGATCCCACCCCCCCCCCCCTCCACAAACACCAACACACACAAACACAAAAAACACACATGACGGTGTATTCGCCGTGAACTTTAAGTCCCTGACGAGGGGCTGATTTATCTCCACCGATAGTCGTGTGGGGCCGCTTTTGTCAGGTCCCGGAATACAAACCTCCCCTTGGTATTATTGGGGAAGGGGGGGGGGATAAGGGAGGGGGGGGGACAAATGGAGAAGAAGAAGGAGCAGGAAGTGGCGACCGTGTGATGACCCGGTAAGAAAAGAAAAAAAGGGAAAAAAAACCCGAGCAGAAATGCAGAGAGACAAATGGACGCGTGGACAAAGGCGCCCAGGGCAGGTTGGCTTCTGCTGCACACTTGATCACAAAGGCAAAGTTGGGTCGGCTAGCAGGGGCTCATCGCTATGCTGGAATGAAACACGCTCGCCTGGTGTCGATGCAAAATGTCTGGATAGTACTCCGAGTTGAACAACAAACATGAAAAGATCATGCCTGACACTTTTCTGGCTGCATTTGAAGGACATTTCAAATTAGGGCAACCTTTTAAAAACAAAATCCTGAAAATAAGGCGACATTTGAGGGTCATTTGAAATAGAGTGTGACATCCATCTTTTTTTTCTCTCTGCAATTGATGGACAGTATGATGTCATCTGCCTTCAAATACAGCCTCGTTGCAGCCATCTGTGGGCAGCGGCGATAATAGTGACACATCCTACAAAAAAAAAAAAAAAAACAGCACCCACTTGTGCTACTCTGACCCATTTTCTCCACACTTTCAAGATTTTTTTTTCCTTCCAAGCCGCCCGCATCAGGTTGGCAATGAAGGGAGAAAGGGCTCCCCCCTTCGGTGGTCCGTGTCTGAGTGAACGTGAGCCCCCCCCCCCTCCTCCTCCATAGCAACGGTGGTTCGTAGCAACAGTCTCTTTGACGGAGGATAGCCTTGGAGGCCATTCAGAGAGTGCAGTTGAAGTACAATGCGCGCCGCTATCACCGTGCACCACCTCAACGTTCACAATTCATCCCCAGAATAGTTTTTTTCAGACTTTTCATTTGGATTTATTTTCGTTTCTATTTTATTCACATTGATGTGGTTTTCGTGTACAGTAAAAATACTAAAACAATGTTTCCGTAAATTGAGAAGTAACAATGTGTTTGAAATATTTTCAAAAAATGAGAGAATGTTATTTTTATCAGTACATGGAGACATGTAAAGTATATATTTTTAAATATTTAAAAATTCAAATTCAAGATGCAGCTTTCAAAAATATTTTTGGTGTGTAAATGAATTCATTGTTTGTTTTTTTGTTTTTTTTTAACTTATATACTGCGTGTATGTTTATGTTCCACAACTCCAAGTGAGCATTATTCTCCTTTCTAATGCCGGAGTTCTGATACGAGTCCAAGAGCGGCGTATGAGAATCTCCCCCTGGGTTCAACGCACAAAATGAGAACAGACAGTGCAGTCGGGCTGCTTTTTCTTGAGTCCAGTTCCCGCAGTCACACTCCGCCACTTTGATCAGTCAATACTGAGCTGAGCCGGGATGTCGCCGCCGGCCGGCCGTCGTTCTCCACGCGCCAAACGTACGTCGGCATGCTGGTGGTGGAGGCAAGGAAAAAGCTTTCTATTATTCAGAAAAAAAGCCTCTCGCCACGCTCACGTATGAGACGCACTGTGATCAGTGGTGAGGCAAACCATAGTGAACACTTCTCTGGCACTGTCAGTCAAAATGAACATTTTGTGCTGAAAATAATTTTCATCACAATTCGTGACCATCTCGGTTATGTCGTTTCTTAACCCTTATGCAGTAATACAGATTGTTGCGTTTAAAGTATTTGTCCCAAATTTGGTTGCACTTTGAGGTGTGACAACTTTTTTCACTTTTGAATTTTTTTTCACTTTCAACTTTCAAAATGTTCAGTGGCATCCTGCCAAGACATTCATACATATATATTTTTATTTATTTATATTTGGCGCCCTCTATGGGCCACAGCAGCAGGAGTGTGTCAATCACACACTAACTATGCTGCATATGTCAATAAAAAAAAACAACCAGTCCAAATCTTGCATATGACATAAATAGAGCCTTGAATATGTCACCAAACCGCAGAAACAGAATTTTTCTTCATGCCTGCTTTTTTCTGCAATGGCCATTTCAAAATAATGCAACATAAAACGTATTTGTCCCAGATTGGGCTACGATGTGATAACTAAGTCATTTTTGAATAAGATAAAACACCGGGTTTAGAGTCTATTGAAAATTGGAATTTATAATGGCCGTCAATGTGCCATTTTTTGGATTTATACTTGAAGCAGTGGCAAAATTTGTCACGATGTCATATATACCCACTATAATGTTCAAAAATGTCCCGCTTGCGGTCATTTTGAACTTTGACCCCTTTTGACATCCTATGCAAAATTTCAGCTTCGTGGAGTTATTTTTCACACTTTTGGCTGTGTGTACAACTGTCCAACTGTCCAAAAAAGACCCGTGACGATCAGATACTGCATAAGGGTTAATACTGTCATAAAGACAAACAAATCGGCAATGCTACTCTACTCTGACTCATTACATTGTAATAGGAGTTGATTTACGCAGAGGATAAAGCCTTGTGGGTACTGTCTGGTTGTGTTCAAATATTCATTTATTAAATGGTTATAACACAGCACTATCAGCGCTACTCGCTAGCCCGTCTAATTGCGTTTTCAATTATGTTTGCCTTAAGCTAGCAGGGCCATTTTTAAAGCAATTTTATTTTGTTTGAAACACAAAACGTAGTATTGTCTTTGATGTTTATCTTGACAATCAACTTTAACTGGGAGAGACAAACAAAGCCTTTTTTTAATGGAATGTACATTATATTTACAGTACAATGTACACAGCAATGTAAATTCTTTGGAAACTGGTTTTGCAATCAGCTGTTCATCATGGTATTTATTGTATTTTCATCATTTGTCAAATGAATTCGCTTTAAATACAAAAAAATTGAAAACTTTCATGTAATTTTAAGCAAAAATACTCTGTTGGAATGACGACTGTAATTCAAAGTTAAAGAACATTTTACTTTGAATGCTTTCACAGAAAAAAAAGCACACGTGAAACGAAAAACGCGGGGCTTCTGACATGCCTATAGTTTCACAACATAGTTATATATTACATTTGTGTGGACTATTTCCAAATGGGGTTTAGATGACCCATGGAAATGAATTAAAAAAACGTAAAAGTCTTGTCGTCTGTCTGAAAGTAACTTTGAGCACGAAAATAGTTTCAAGACCACTGACTGTGTCCAAACAGCAGCTGAAGACATGATCGCCACCACCAAAGTCCCACATTGTACAAAAATAAAATCAGTCCTTATATTCGGTGTACTTCTTAGCCGAGCCGTGCACTTTGCTTGCGGGGTACTTGAGTCTGTTCAAGGCCATTTTGCGGAGGACAGCTTGGGGCAGGTCCACGCGGCATTTCTCGGCCAGCTCCACCAGGTAGATGAAGACGTCGCTCAGCTCATGGGCCAGCTGCTCCCGCTCCGAGTCGCTCCAGTCGGGCAGGCCTTCGGCCACCTCGCCCTTCCACTGGAAGAGCTCCGAGACCTCGCCTACTTCGCCCACCATGGCCAAGAGGAGGTTGCGCGGCTGGTGGAACTTGTTCCAGTCGCGCTCGTCGGTGAACTCGGCCTGCATGCGACGGATGTCCTCCACGCTCGGCTCCGGGCTGAAGGTGAAGCGATTCTCCTCACCCGAGGTACCGGCATGTGACGCGGTCCCGTTCACCGGACCGTTGTCGCATATCTTTCCGTTTGTGGCCATCATTTTGAAGCAACGTCGTTCCAAGGTTTGAGCTCCTTTTCCAACGAGTCCCGCCAAACGTTAACCCGGAAATACGTCATTTTAAAAGTAGTCTGGGATTTGTAGTTTAACGTCCGGTACACGCGTTGAAGAACGACTCTTCCTGCGTGGAGCCACGCTCCTTGAACATGATACTCTGCAGTGGCAGAGGGGTCCGCAACAAACTGCTGAAAAGAACATGTTCAAATATTTCGTCATTTCCCTACTTTGCTTCCCCCTACTCTCATAAGTCCATAAACTACAAATCGCCATTGCCTTGCAAGGGCCTCGGTCTTGTACATTCGGTGTAGGTGTGCGAACTAAAGAACGTTTCACGAGATACGCTATCCTGATCTGATTTATTTTGAACATTGACAAATCAAATTGTACACCGAAACCATGATTGCTAGTTTTCACAAACTTTGCGAATTTATTCAGTAAATTGAGCGTTTTTTTATGCCGAATTACATTACCAATTTTGGTCTTATAACCTTGCAAGTTTATTCATTGATTCTCGTTTATGCCCCGCCAAACAACCCGGAAATGTGTCTTCACACCGTGAAGAACTACAATTCCCACATGTAACTGCGCTTCAATAACAAACATGGCAGCCCCCATCGCTGCAGCAAGAGTTCGCTCCAAAATGATGAAACGAACATTATTATTGTGTCCTAATACGTCTTTTACAGTCCGGAGTTTGAACGTAGAATGTCCGCGATATAATGGTCAGTTGCAGAGCACGACTGTGAGGTTGGTGAAGACGATAAACTGAAGTAAATTTCGCTGCTAACCTGCTAGCTCGTCTGTACAGACTTGTAGCTACGATGTTTTTCTTGTCATTTGACTACGACACCCCTTCCCAGACGGTGTCTTGTAAAGTCGACAAATCAAAATACATCTACACCTGACAACATGAAAGCTATTGTAACTTTTCAGCTTTTTAGTTCCAACAGTATGACGTTGTTCCTCATAAATTGCAAACTTTGTTTTGAGAACTTTTCTCATTACCCAGCAACGATAGCCTTGTAAAGGTTGACATTTTTCAATACCTTTGTATTGTTGCTTCCTCGTACTATTTCAGATTACCCTATTTCAAATTAGTCTTTCTGCACTGTGCTTTGGCAAATATTCGGATTCTCCCATTTCCTCGTAAAACCACAAAATATTTCTTGTATTATGGCGACTGAAGTTTCATAATTTGGCAACTGTGATCTAATATTTTATTGACGTCATGTTTCCGTGATAGTTTTATGACTTTATTTCTCGAACCATTTGTACTCCTTCGTAGCAGGTCACCTTTGGTTTCCTATTTGGTTTGAATTGTTGGAACCTTATAACTTTGTTTCGAATCACTTTATACCGTTTGATTTTCGCAATGTTACAATACTATTCTCATACCTTCTTGTTTTCTTAAAAAAACAAGTGCAACTTCATCCAAAGTCCTAACAAAGTTCCTCATTACAATTTCATTCTCGGGTTCAATTTTTTCTCACAACGTTAAAACTGTGATATAACAACAAACCTTATGGCTTTTTCAGAAAAAAAATTCCCGCTTTTTCTCATTGCAACGCTATCTGCTATCCTATTTTTTGTCATTCCAGTTTGACTATTCGCATAACAGTCCAACGTAATCCTACCAGTAATATGACTTAATTATAAAAACATTTTTACACATAAGAGTGAAGCTTTATTCTTCAAAAACATTTGACTCAATACTCAAAACTTTGCCTTCGTTTGTGTAACAATGTGATTTTAACCACGTAGCAATGGCACTTTCTTGTCATATTCTGACTTTATTCTTGACTTTGCAGCGTTCCCATGCGGCTGGAAGGCGTGGTCGGCCTGGAGATCCACGCCCAGATTCACTCCCGCACTAAAATGTTCTCCGGCTCGGCCGTCCGCTTCCTGTCGCCTCCAAACTCCCTTGTGTCCTTCTTCGACGCCTCCTTACCTGGCACGTTACCTGTAAGTACTTTCAATCCCAAGCGTCATATCCTCAAATCTTTGGTTCGTCAGGAATCGTCACCGCCATTTGTGCCTCGCCAGGTCCTGAACAAACGCTGTGTGGAGGCAGCCGTCATGACGGCCTTGGCTCTCAACTGCCGCATCAACAGAAAGTCTCTTTTTGACCGGAAGCACTACTTTTACGCCGATCTCCCTGTGAGTTTTCGGTCCAAAACGTTGTTTCCTCGCTTCATTTTTAGGGGCTCCTTTCAATTATTTGTCGGGCTTATTAAGGAGCACGAGCTAGGCAGTGTTAGGCAACCAAATGAGTGACTTGGATTTGGCGCGGGTGGCTTGCCGCGACGTCAGCTGTGGGGCGTCTGGCTACGTTCTCGCAGAGCTCTGCTGTGGGAGCTGTCTTCCAGCTCAGAACATTCAGGAGACCGCCCCGATCCATTAAAACAAAACTTTAAAAAAACACACAAAAAAAACCCAATAGACTTGCTGATCATTAATTTTCCCTGGCGGCATTGAAAAAAAATGGCGGGAAAAGATTCATTTGTAAATGACATTGTGCAATGTGCATTATTGATGTGTTCCAGCGGGAAAACGCTGGCCTTTAAAATCAGACGGATGACTAGCTGGCGTTCTTGTTGAACAGCAGTATGGCCCGCCTTTTGTGCACACATCAGTAGATATACAAAAGGCAAACGATGCTATTTTAGCCCATGTTTCCGTGTGTGTGTGTGTGTGTGTGTGTGTGTGTGTGTGTGTGTGTGTGTGTGTGTGTGTGTGTGTGTGTGCGCGCGCGCGCGCGTGCCCGTGCCCGAATGCAGCCAGGAGAGGCTCCGACACCCTCGTGACCATACAGATTCAGATAATATATTCAAAATCTTAAAAAAAAAAAAAAAGTCAGAAAAATGTGCACATTATATTAAGCAAATAAAATTTTAAATTATTTTTTTTATAGATATATGGGAGAAAAAAAATCTTATTCCAAAATTATTTCACGAAATATAAACATACCCTAAAACTAATACTTGTTCATCAGTTCAAATGTTTTTGTTGAAATTGTTATACGGTGAATGCGCTCAAGGATGATCGTGATGAATGATCATAAATTTTGCTCAAATGACCACATTCACGTTTTCCTGGTGAATTCCCACCACTGCGCTCCTTTCCCACCTTGCTCGTGGAGTATGAGTCACCTTTTACGATACGGTTGCCGCGGCAACGTGGGCAGCTCGTACGCACTGAGGGGGCAGCGCAAGGAATACGAGAAACAGATGAAATATTTATTATTCTCGTGCTTTTCAGGAAGGGGGAAAAAAAGAAACCTTGAGAGTGGAAAGGCAACAGTGCAGCTGCTGCATTTTAATGAACAGGTGCAGCCAGCCTCTAATTTTGACATCATTGAATTGCAGTTGTTTCTTATTATTTCATATTTGGCATATTAATCATACTGAGCACTTTTTAAGAGCCGGGATGTTAAACTGGCGCTCGTTATTCTGCCACTTGGCATATGACCTCCAACTTTTGATGGAAGCGAAGAGAAGAGCAATAATGAGAGCGGGCATTCAATTTATAGCAGAGGGGTGCGGGGGGGGGGGGGGCACCAACATCTTTTGCTTCTCTCGTGTGAATTGAGTTCAAATACTGCTTGGCACCAAGAGCTTTTGCACTTTGATTTGACTGCCCCCTATAGGCAGAAAATGGAGACACACCCCAAAAAAAATCTTGATTAAGCGGTAATGTGATTATCATTATGGTGTTTTATTGTGTTGGTTTGTATAATAAGATAAAATATTTAAAAAAAAACATGAGGTCAAGATTTTTGAAATATCACATCATGAGGGAATATTGAGATCATAGATTTTGGAACGTCCTCATCAGTGAGCTGTGACAAACTGCGGTTGGTCATAAGTTGACGTTTGACCCGCTCACTGCTCAACGAGATCCTTGACATAATTATTTTCTTTGCCTTGAGTATCGGTGGCTGGTATCGGCGGCCTCCATGAGTAGCCGATACCGAAAACTAATTCTGATATGGCTGACCGATACGACACGCTACGCTACCTGGCATTTGGTGTTTGCCCACCACGAGTACGTGCTACATTTCTTGTCAGGCGGGCTACCAGATCACGCAGCAGCGGCGGCCCGTGGCGGTGGACGGCGTGCTGAACTACAGCCTCCTGGGCGGCAAGAAAGGGAACCGCGTGGTTCCAAAGAACGTCCGCGTCAAGCAGATCCAGCTGGAGCAGGACAGCGGCAAGAGCCTGCACGACGACGCCCGCGGACAGACGCTCGTCGACCTCAACCGGGCGGGTAAGAGCGCCCCTCCCCCCATCGTAGTGTCGCTGTCCGCCGCCTGAGTGACAGGACATTGAAGCCTGCTGATGTCTTGGTCAGGCGTGGGCCTCATGGAGCTGGTGATGGAGCCCGACATGACGTGCGGCGAGGAGGCGGCGGCGGCCGTCCGGGAGCTGCAGCTCATCCTGCAGGCCCTCGGCACTTGTCAAGGAAACATGTCGGGTATGATGCTCACTTACTCAAACCACAAATAGAAGATCTGAGGGAGGGTGTTCCATGTTTGGTACCCTCCAAAACGGATTCCCGATGATTTCTCCACAGAGGGCCAGCTGAGAGTCGACGCGAACGTGTCGGTGCACAGACCTGGCGAACCGCTCGGCGTCAGGACGGAGGTGAAGAACATCAACAGCATTCGATACCTGGCCAGGGCTATCGGTAAGCGTGTCACATGGCTGCCTGTCGACTCGAAATTGACGTGAGAGTGGCCACGGGGCTGAACTCACGAACGTCACGCGATGCTGCGTGGCGAGCCCATCGGCACGTTGACGTCAATTTCCGCTGCCGTATAAAATGTCGTCCGAAAACAGGTGGATGTTCTTTTTTTTTTTTTTTTTCACGGCCAGACTATGAGATCCAGAGACAGATGGACATCCTGCGCACAGGAGGCAGCGTGCACAACGAGACGCGCTCTTACGATTCCAAATCTGGGTACGAGCGGGACCGGTGCCGGGTTCGTTAACCGTCACACGAGTGATGATGAACAGGCGTCAAACGTTTCGCAAACGTTTTCCCATCCTGGCCAATGAATTTAGGTTGCGTTCTTTGTGCATGATCTGATTTTTGGTTTTGTAGGACAACCGTGCCCATGAGGGACAAAGAGGGTCTCCAGGACTACAGGTGAAAACTCGCTGCATCGAATGAGGAGAACATGAGTCACACCTGAGATCCAATACAAGAGCTCTGACCAAAATTGTACCTTAACAGGCAAATCGGTATTTAAAAAAAAAATAGTCAGGGGGTCAGTTAGTTACCTAGTTAGAATGTTAGTGAGTTGTTTACCTAGTGCCACCTTCAGGACAGGGTCCCTGACTGCCAAAGGAGCTTATTGGATTGTCTCGTCCACGCCATCCATCGTCATCTTTGCCATTTAGGTTCATGCCCGAGCCCAATCTCCCGCCCCTGATGGTGTACGAAGACTCGGCCTCGGTCCCGGCGGGCGCCGACGTCCGGCAGACGGTGGTGGTGCAGAGTTTGAGGGCCGAGCTTCCCGAGCTGCCCGCCGTGACGAGAGACAGGCTGGTGGAGACGCACGGCATCCTGCCCGAGCACGCCTTCACCCTCCTGGTCAGTATCGTTAAAAATTTAGCGCGGTTTGCAGCCATGTTGTTAGTGCAAGCAGTGCATGACAGTGGGGACGGAAGCCACCAAATATTTGAAATCGACCTGACCGTCCAACTCAAACGCAAGTGCCGTCGTGCGTTGATGTGCGTTGCAGAACGAAGACGGCCTGGTGGAATACTTTGAGCGTGTGCTGAAGGCCACCGGCCGGGAGCCGAGGAAGGTGATTGGCTGGGTGACCAACGAGCTGCTGGCCCTCCTCAAACAGCAAGACTTGAACGTCGGCCAAAGGTGACGCCAACGCACTTTCACTGGCTGGCACGGAGAGGCAGTCAACTGTCATGCGGTCAAAGGAAAGTAGTAACTCTTCCGCTAATCGTGACTCTGGAAGATGATGTGACGTCCAGATCAAACATGGGAACCTGTGGCCCTTGACTGTTTTGGTTGCCTCTAAAACCAGGACTATCCATGACTACTATTTTGCAGAGGTTGTTGGCATGAAGCTCACCGGCCTATTTCAAAAGGATCATTTTGCTTTCATCTTGTTCCGCAAACGCAGTATTAATCAAAATAGGGCACGTGGACCACATTGACAGGAAAATTGTTGAATTGAGTTTCACTTAAAACTCAAAACCAAACGTGCCAAGTGCAGATCTTGATGTTGTGTGCTGGGTTTTTTTATCTGCAATTTTCTTATCAAACAAAGGCATTTTATGGTTTGGGTGGACGGACGTTTATGGTCCCCCCGGAAGGATGGATGAGGTGTTGATGATGCAATGCTTGTCTTTGCTGTGATTTCAGTCGCGTGTCTCCGTCCTCCATGGCTCAGCTGCTGGAGCTCTTGGAAGCGGGAAGCATCTCCTCCTCGGTGGCCAAACAGGTCAGTAAAGACACACACACACAAGACACAAACCGTGGTGGTTGGAATTCTTCACGTGTGTGTGTGTGTGTGTGTGTGTGTGTGTGTGTGTGTGTGTGTGTGCGCGCCAGGTGTTTCAGGAGATGTGGAGGCAGTCGGGTGCAAAGACGGCGACTGAGATCGTCAGCGAGCAGGACTTGGGTCTTGTTAGTGATGCGCAGCGGCTGCGCGACGTCTGCGCCAAGGTTGTGGACTCGCATCCGCACGAGGTTGGGAGCTGCCGAGTCAACTTTTTCAATTCGCTTTCAAAGTGCTAAACAAACAGAGGAATAATTTGCATTACAATCGAACGGAAGATATTTTTTCCCCTTGTTGCATTAAGGTGCAGGCCTTCCGAGCAGGCAACCAAAAAGTTCTGAACAAGCTGATGGGCTCGGTTCAAAAGGAGACCAAAGGCCGGGCGGACCCGATCGTGGTGCGCAAGATTCTGCTGGACGAGATTTCGGAGAGTGCATGAGGGGACGAGGCTACCTCAACGACCACCTGCGTCTGTTGATTTCATGTAAATAATTATTTCTCTTCTGTCAAATGCAAAGAATGAATAAAGACTTGCTTTTATGAAATGTATCACGCGAACCCACTTCGGTGTCTTACTCAAGGACAGACAGGTCAACGTGGTTGCAATGGCTGAGGATCGATCACCCAACCTCCAGGTTGGGAAACGGCCATGCTACCACTGAGTCATACAGCTTCCGTACATTTCCGTTCTACAAGAAGTAGTCAAAGTACGATTTTAAAATGGAGCTTAGGGTTTTAAACGAGGGTTTGAAAGTAAGGTTTAAATATTCATATTACTGATAAGTGGGCTTTAGTGTTGAGCGGAATTTTGTCAGCGACAGAAAAATACTGGTACATGCAAGTAGATGAAAAATGACTTTGATGCTCACTTGTTTGCTTGCCCAGGGGCGGGCTACAAAAAAGGTGGACAGATTCTACCATAGTTTCACAAACGCTGGTCGAAATGACCAACAAAAAAAACATGCTGCTGCTTTTTCCGTTGATGTTAATGACAATCAAACAAGCACAACATTGAGACTGTATTGCGTAATTTATTGCTTGTATTGTCACAACAGACATTAGGATTTCAAACAAACTGAATTTAACATGACTACATTCATCTGTTCAAAGACGACATCACATGTCAAAGATTTTTTTATGAACCTAAAAATGTACAAATTTGATTTTGTTCATTGTCGTATCAATCAATCAATCATTCGAGTTTGATTCTTTCCAGTCAGGCACAAAATGTGAATTTAGGTGACGCAATGAAAATATTTTTGACTTGAATTTGTTACAACTCGTATAACTTTTGAAGGAGGCATATGTAAAATTCACTTTTTAAAAGCCTGTATGTTATAATGGGGCTTCTGAAATGCTTGCCCACTTGTCACATCTGAAATGAATGCATCTGTATTTTCCAAAATGTGTCAGCGAGTGAGCCCTTCAGAATTTTATGATGGTGCTACCTGATACAATACCTACCGCCCACACTGAAATTCTACACCCATGGCGTGGAAGTTTAGACTGGCATGAGATTCAGTGCCACTTTCAAGCAACTATACAGTCTAAAACACTTACAATGCAGAAACACCAAAATGCCCCACAGAAGCTATCATATCAAAGCTAAAAAGCTAGCATATGCGCATGGGGTTTTCTTGGATGGATACACAGATTAGCTTCTGATAGGTGGCACATAATTGCTATTTGAATTTCGGCAGGTCAGCGTGGTATGGAATATGTCCATGTGCCACATAAAGAGTAAAGTGTATGAAGTGCTGCCTTTATGGTGGCTTTTTTCTTGCCTATTCACCCGCCAAGATCCACCCGTGGTCGTGGCGGTAACGAAAGGCTGTACTCGGCATTGCCCTTTCAGTACAACTCAACTCCACTCTAATTATAGAGCACTTTAAAAACAACCATATCTGCTTACAAAGTGCTGTACATCAAGTAAAAATCAGCCAGAGACAGTCGGCATCTAAAAATGACCTAATTTTTGCAAGGTGTGTAAAAATGTCTTGGCATTTTTTGATCCTTGGAGTGTTGTTTTTACAGTCTTACAATATGGAAAAATTTTCCAGAATGTATCTTTTAAAAGACAGGCTCCCACACCCCCCGCAACCATTGTGAGGATAAAGCAAATCGGAAAATGGATCTTTTAAAAGGCGCTAGCATAAAGATTGCCTTGTAACAGACAATGCGAGCTGATGTCGCGATAAATAAAACATAACAATCCCCCGCCCCTCCAAAAAATAGCACAGAGAGGAACACTTAAATTACCCAACCACCTTACCTGACAATATTCATTAATATTCTTATTAATTTGCATAGTGAATATGTACAAGTCATTAAATAGGCCAGAGTGACCAAAAGTAGAGAAAACATGGCTTCAATCTCAAAGACTCTGAGGTACCAAGAATAATAAAGTCACTTTGTGAGGTTTAAAGGTGGCCATGGCATCGCTCGAAAGGAGACAGTCCATACCTAGATTGTGCTTGCTGATGCTGATGTCGCTAACGCTAGGCCAGGCGAGAGTTCAAAATGGCCGTCCACCCTGAGACAATTGAATTAAAGGGCCGGTGGTTGCTTAAAAAAAATAAAATAAAAAATCCAAAAATGAAATAAATACAAATGTATATCGAACGTGTCTTTGGTTGGAGGCCTAAAAAGTTGATAGAAAAATAAAATGCCTTTGTTTTTCGTATAATGGGTTGAATTACTCTTCCATGGGAATGTAAGACAAGATGGAGTGCTCTTGGGCCAAGGCGGCCAATTCTTTAAGGAACTCGCTGAAGAGGACGGTGGCGAACACGTCGGTCCGCTCAGCAGAGATGGACCTCGGTTGCGGCGGCGGAGAGCTCTTCAAGATGCCGCCGCCTCGCACTCGATTGCTTTTGTCTGAGGAGGACAACGCAATCCGCATGAGCTACCTCCAAGCAGTACAACAGAAGAGAGATTAATATTGCATATTTTTGGTTGTCACACTTGAACGTGTTCTTGCTTCATAAACACTGTGTCGTATTAAGAGATGGTTCAACGATTCCGATGACCTTATTTTGCAGGTATGGAATACGTTCCACTTTATTCACTAAAAAAAATAAGCAATCAGTACCGTTCACAAGGAAATGTGGAATATTACTGCATAAGAAGAGAGTACAAACCTAATTAAATAGAACATAGAGAAGTAAATGGAAACAGTTTGTGCATCTTGATTTAATGCTTCAACTCATTTCATTGTGCTGCTCCTTCTGGTGTGCCCGCCTTGGCCACACCATGAGGATGCAGAAATAGTCTTTTTTTTGTGTAGAGGATAAAGAATATATGCCTTTGCGTATGATAATCATGTGGCAATCAGTAAAGTTGTACTGTGCCTGTGTACTGATGGAACTGTCGAGGTACCCTTGAGCAACATGCCAAACATTTCTCTTACGATTGAATGCCAAGCAAAAAATTATGTTTCTGTATAAAATATCTGTATAACAGCTCTATTACTGATCTATTTTTTTCCCCATCACTGGTTTATTCGCGACACATAGCCATCACCTGCTTCTCACGATTGAATGCCAAGCAAAAAATTATGTTTCTATATAAAATATCTGTATAACAGCTCTATTACTAATCTATTTTTTCCCCATCATTGGTTTATTCGCGACACATAGCCATCACCTGCTTCTCCGTACAAGGTGTCCCTGGTCAGTAGCCAGTGTTGGGCGGCGACAATCAACTCGGGAAAGTCTTTACTGCTTGCAGCCAGCTGCTCGATCTGGTTCTTCACCGTGGCCAGAACCTGACAGGAAATCAGTCGGAGGCATGATTAGCCGAGTAATTGATGGAATGAGAGGATAGTCAATTTTCTAAACCCATTTGTTTGCGACGGCCCTAAATCTCCAAGTATGTGTCACCTGGAAGAGCGAGCGAACGGTGGGCTGGAAGACCAAGTTGGTGTTGAGGAGGAAGGAGCGCAGCAGAGGCTGAGGGTAAGCAGCCAGCTGTGCCAGGATGCCCGTCAGCAACAGGTTGACGTGCACCGAGTTGGTCAGCATGTTCTCCAGGCGGGACAACAAGACGCTGATAAAGGGACCTGCCGACGTTTGAGCAGTTTTATTTACAGCAACAACGTAAAGTCCCAGTCAGAACATCCGTCTGTTTTTCTGCTCGATGGCAGAAAGGACAAATAACTTTTACAATGAGAAGTAATATTAACTCTAACTCCAACCAGCAGAGGGCAGCGTTGGTTTGCATTTTAAAAAGCAAAGAGGAGCCACATGCTGGGATATGATGGAAAAATTGTCATCATTATCAAGTCACGATTAATACACACAATTATTAATGCTTTCAAAAGGTATTATTTGTTCAACTACCAAAGCTCAATTTTTAACATAACTTTAAGAAACACCCAAACAATTAACAACACAGTAAAATAAGAATATACTGGAATAACACAAATTTTAAAAACAACAAATAAAAATAAATACTGGCTGATCCCGCCATGTGCGCCTTGGCCTCTTGGGGGCAGTGTTGTGCCATACATGCACAGAGTACACACTTGCATTCAGATTAAGAGTAGAAGAAGAAAGTTGAAATAGATCTTGATTAATGCAGCTTCTTTTTCAGATTAGGAAATCAATATATTCTTGAGTGGTGTTGTATTAGCCATTACTACATCATTTGTGTGTGAATATTCATTATTTGGAGGAATTTCATATCAGGAAATCCATGCTAACTTTCCAATGAGCCTCTCGATGGGATTCTACATTGACTGCAGTGTTATTGCTTTTGTTGTGTGTTTAGTTTTACAGCCTTCAGCACATAAATCGTTTTTCTTGGTTTATAATTGCTTTTATAATCCTGAGAAGCCAAAATTTAAATCATGACTGAATTTTGATTAAATGCTCACACCTACCGTACACCTTAGCATTGTGAATGCAAACTTCAAATGCTAATCTTATCATTTTAACTTTTACAGATATATACATCAATAAAATGGACAAACTTAATACAGTATATAGAGTATTTGTCAAGTGTGGGACAAAAAAGGTCACTAAGTATTGTGAAATAATGGAAAGTCAATTGGAGAGCTGCTTCAATTTACCTGGCCAAAAAAGGTGATTCAGATTTTAAACTACGTTGCCAACTAACCTGTAAAAGGTGCTGACTGACTCCTGGCGGACCCGCGCAACGGCAACCCAAACGGCGACTGCAGCTTCTCCGGCTCCGGCGTCTCTGGCGAGAAGGAAGTGAAATCCATTTCCTCATCTTGTGCCACGGCGTTATCCTTTGCTTCTCCGTCACATTTTACGGCTTTAGCGCCTGCGTCGCTGTCAAACGTCCGGATGAGCTCCTCGTACTGAACCAGGAGGTCCCGGCCCAAGTCGGTTGGACTTTGACCATTCTCGGCCTTGTGCTTCTGGGTGAGTCCGTTCCGGGGGTTCGAGTCTTTTCGTGGCACCGCCACGGTGGCTGCGGTGTCTTTCTTGGCTACCAGATCGTAGACCTTGACGTCATCCTGGAACTCGTTCTCCTCGATGTAAGAGCCCTTCACCAACAAAATGGCAGACTTTCGCATCTCTTCGATGTGCTTGGGGGGCTCGGCGGAATGAGGCGACACAGGTGCAGGTCTGGGCTCGGCGGTCCCCGGCGGGCACGCGTCGTAGCTGTCGTCCCACTCCAGCTCCAACCGGTTGACCGGTAGTTCGGTTCTGGGGTGCTGCGCCATCGCCGAGGATGCCCCCCACGGGGCTCGCTTCCTGGGTGCCGGCTCCTCCAGGACACCCGCTTTGTATTTCTCCGGAGGCGGGTCCTCGCCGTCGTACGCGGCCGACCACACCCGGCACGCCTGCATGCAGACGCCGATGCGCTCGTGGGCGTCGTCCAGGTAGTGGAGGTAGCTGACATCCAAGTAGATCTCGGAGCCGATGGTGCACCAGGAGTTGCCGGCCGGGTCGCCCTCAGCCGAGATGCCGTCTTTCTCAGCTAAGGGAAAATCAACAAGAAGTCCAAGACAGCCAGGTTTGAAGGGATTTTTTTTTCTCTCCCAGCCTTTTCAATTGCTCTTGAAGTGCATAGGACACACCTTTGGAGAACAGTATGGACTCGAGCTGTCGGAGCGGCGGCGGGCTGCTGTCGGGGGAGCAGCAGGACGGTGTCAAGGCCAGGATCTTGGCCGCCGACGCCGAGTAGAAGTCACGCTCCCTCACCACGCGCCGCTGACTCAGCATCATGTGATTGCACGGGATCAGGTACCTGGGGATGTACATGGCGCGTGGTGAACAAACCTCTCGGAGTTCAATTCATATTTTAATTTTTTATTTTATTTTTTGTCACCTGAGGATGAGTTGCAACATGACATCTTCACAGTGCAAACCGATGAGAGTGCGGAAAAGTGCCAGTGACACGATGCCCAGCTGGAGGAAAAAAAGGAAAACATTTCAGGTGTACCTCATGTTTAGTCTGGTGAGTGTTTGCTCAAAACGTCTTAGTTCTAGTACAAATCTGGAAAAAAAAACATGTTTGATGTGTAGGTGTGTCATGTTGGTCAACACAATTCATTGACATAGATGGATCAGCGATCCGGTGTTGCCATGGCAACACTCTACGGTTATACAATGTGAACGGTTCAAATGGCAATTGAATCTATGATCTCGGCGACATACCTGGAAGGGTGTGTTGATACGGCTGACGAGCGTGTCCAAAATGTGGACGTTCTCGTGGCGGTGCAGCAGGATGAAGGACAGGAAGGTCTGCAGCAGGGCCGGCTCACTGATGCTTCTCAGGAACAGGTCCAGGTACGCCGTGGTGGTCATCACTTCCTCGACAGTCAGCTACATGGTGTCACCCGAAAAATGAAAAATGAAAAATTCTGATTGGAAACTGCCAATTTAATACTGTGACATGACGATTGGCATGATGGTGGGCTGTTGGCGGTGAGTGACAAAACCCTCCAATGACATTTTTATTTTGTCCAATATAACAATGTATTGATAAATGTTTTATCAAAACACTAACTGCTCGTGCTAAGCTGCACAGTTAGCACCAAAAAAATATCACATGAAACTGTCATTTAAGCAACTTGGCAAAATGATGTCTGTGAAAGGCTAATTGCTCACGTTCCAAACAGTCTTGACAACAAAACAATCATTTGACATTTTAAGGCGGTTAAACTATTTTTGCAAAATGCTGCTAATGCTACAATGCGCCGTTAGCAGCTAGCAACAAAAAACATGGCATTGAACGATCGTTTTACCAATGTTGCGAAAGAGAGGGTGGGAACAAAATGCCAATTGCTAATTAAGTACCCTGCTCTTAGCAGTTCGACAAATTTAACACATTTAAAATGATTAGGTAATTTTAGAAAACTGATGATTTGATAAAAAGGTGCTGGTGAAAGTTAGCAACAAAAAAAGAATGTGAACGTGAATGATTCACTATGTTGCTATTAGTTGACCAAAACATGGTGTCTTATCATTACTTATTAGAACAATATACTTTGGAAAATGCAAAAATAAAAAAAGGTGCTATGCGTATTGAACCTTATGCAGCGCGGGTGCGAGTACAGGCACGAGGAAGCCATTGTAGATGTAGCCCAACAACTGGTCTCTGATATCGGGGTGGGCTATCTGAGAAGTGGAGAGAGGAGTTGGCAATAAGGCTTGAAAGTTTATCGCGTTTAATTTCTGTTTTGTTTGTTTTTTTAACCTGGATGACAGCATTGCAGAATTCCAGGGAATTGAGAAACTGGACCAAGGAGGGTACACGGAGCCAGTCGTCCCTCTGCAGGCAGTGCCACTCGTCACTGGGAGCTTCCAACTTGGTAGGCAGAGATGAATACAGACCGCTGAGGCCCGTGGCAAGAACCTGAAGTCCAAAGGTCACACGATGATTAAATTCCAAGCCTCTCAGCCGTAAATATTGTCCACTTTCCTCCATGGAAGCAGACTTATGAGCCTTGTGTTGAATCGAAATATAACGTGCAAACACCGGCTTTTACTTTGGAAAACAGCAGTCCACATTTTTGCCTATTTTCGGTCACGTTACGGACCAAACCAGTAACGGAATCTTAATTTTAAAAAAAAAAAGTGCATTTCCTGCACTGTGCATTTGAAATAATGTCCTGTTTATGAGGATAGCGATGGAACTATAAACGTGTTTGATTTCACCGATTCATTGATTAATCGACAAAATCATTGACATGTGACTATTATCAACTAATCGTTGCCGTTAGCGGTTAGCAATAACAAAAAAAAAAAAAAAAAAAAATCATGCCACGAAAGCAAAACGAGATCACTTGCTAATTGCTAATGCTGAAGTGTGCCGTTAGCAACATTGGATGCCTTTGCTCTCTCGGGTTAATTGATTCAGGGCATTAGGAGAACAGAAAGAACAGCATTAGCGGCAGTTTATCCTCAGTCAGATTATCCTTGTATCAGCAGTCAGCCAAGCCCGTGTCATTCAGGGGTGTCCATTGTTAGGACTGGACTGGTTTCAAAAGCTGCTTTTTTTTTTTTTTTTCTACCGTGCCATGTCTGAGCCTGAGGCTACAATGGCATTGTGGATGCGAGATTAGCATAATTAAATAAACACCAGACACGCGAAAAAGACATCGCAGTGCGGCAGGGCCGAGGAGCCTTTTTCTTATCAGAGGCCCGTACGACATCAATGAAGGAATATGATTTCGTTTATGAGCATTTTCCCAAGGTTAGAATTGAATGGCTGGTCGTACACAGTGGAGATAGAAGTGGACTTGTGATTTCAACAAATGCAGACCAAAGATAAATCACTTCATCAACTTTTCCTTTTAGAAGTACACAAGTGACAGTTCCGTTCACGTGGCATTCACGATGATGAATTTCAAATCTGATTCGAATTTGACAAATGTGACAAATTGTTGCACTGACCGGACAGAAGAAGGTGTTCTCCGCTACGTGCTGAGCCACGCGCCGGTTCTCTGCCGACAAGGACATGATGAGTAGCAGCGCGTCTCGTGCCTGCTGCCCCACGGTGCCCTCGCGGTGGATGAAGGGGATGAGCAGCGAGAAGATGAGGAAGTTGGCGGCGCCCTGGTCCTCGCTGGTGTGGAAGAACAGCTCCAGCACGGACGGGTCCTTGGCCAGGACGCAGCAGAGCTGGTGCAGGAGCAGCACCAGCTGGGCCTCCACGTCGGGCGCGCCCCCCGAGCCCGAACACGCCGACAGGAGCATCATGAGCGGCCGCAGCACCGGTTTGTGGTGCAGCAGGGGCTGGCGAGACTGGCAAACCAGCATCTCGTACATCTTCAGCTGCTCCAGCTTCATGGCGTCGGTGAACTC